>NC_133368.1:34777685-34804139 GCF_049309525.1 Garra rufa | reverse complement strand
TATTTTTTTTTTTTTTTTTTCTTTTTTTTCTTTTTTTTTTTTTTTCTTGCCAACTAAAGGTTGTCAAATTTTTGTTTAAAAAATATAACCAAATTTTATACTTTGATTATTAATATGACAGTTATTTGACGTATTAATTCGATTTTGATTGAATTAGCGTTTTTTAACTTTATTTTTTAAAAATGTATTAAGGAAACAATTTGTTCCTCATCTTGCCAATTGAAGGTTAAACAAATATTATATAAAAAAATAAATGTGTATTTGTGTGTGTATATATTTCTTGCAATCTGATGGCTATAAAAATGTTTAAGAATGGAACCTTTTTATATTTTGATGATTAATATGCAAGTTATTTGACATATTCATTAAATTAAGATTATTTTAAAAAAAATCTTTAATTTTAATAATGTAGTAAGGAACAATGTGTTCCTCATCTTGCCAGTTGGATATTATATATTATAAAATGTAATTTTATTCAAAATTATGTGCTGACATGCATATTACCTTGCATCAAAGATTTTTGTATCACGGTTTAACTGTAACTCACTGTTAGTACAGTCTGTTTAGCATTTACAGTTTAGTATAAAATTTAAATACTAAAGAAAAAAAACTGTAAATCCTCGCAATCTGTCAAAGCACCTGATAGCAAGTTCTTAAGACTATTTTTTTCATTATAGTACAGTTATGCTTTTGATGTTAGTTTAACATACCACAGCGCACTGGCACAAATAATAGATCATTAAATTATTTTTATCATCAGTCCTTTTTGTTGATTTGTTGTTGTAGCCCTAGTTGTAGCCTGTTTTATGCAGCTTAAACATTTTGCCAAACCCTGTGAGCAACCCATAGAGGAGAAATATGGTATCTCCACAGTCCAACTAGAGCTCATATTGGTGCTCAGTTGGATGACATACTGTAAATTATTACACTGAAAGCTGAAAAAGAACAATTAGGGAAAACATTCAAAGACTGATTTCACACTCAGCAGCGTGGCACATATTAAAAAGCAGCAAATTCATTACATAGTTACTCTGAAATGCCCCATACAGCTGTGTCATAGAGAGGTGTGTTGAAAATGCATTGTAGCTCTGAAGGGATTAGCTGTCTTTGTAATTAGCAGCTCTTTTATTCATTGAAAGCCTGGTTTAATAACTGTATGCCACTGGCCAATTAATTGGCCTTCTGAAAAGGAGAAGGTTACATCCTTGTAGCAAAATTCATGTGAAGCCTTTTTGTATGCTTACCTACCATGCGCCTCAAATGTTTGGCTGACACTTTAATTGTTTTTGATGCCTGATGCAGGAGCGTGATCACATATTTCATTAGCATATGAGCTTGATGCAAGTATTTAGCATTTTATAATCCCCGTAATACCCACATTAGAATGTGCCCTTTGTTTTCATGCCACCCCTGAGAACTGTGACATCAGTTGAAAATTAACCCTCATGTTTGACATTGACTTTGCTGCCAGACAGTTTCCAGTGAACCTTACAGTATGCGTATGAAAATAATAGTTTGAAATTAATCATCTATTTTATATTTAGATTTTTAAAGCTTTTTTTATGATGTAAAGTGGCACTGTTCTCTAGGGCAGCATAAGATGCAACTCTGCACACACAACTCTCGTACACACACACAAACACACTCCACTACTCTGTTGCTCAAATGCAGCAGTTTCACAGGTTTGTGCCTGTTTTGTGCGTGCAGTGGCACCGTTGACTGTAAATTAATTCTATTCTAACTTTATTCTGAGTCAGCTCCCAGCGCTATACTTCCCAAGTCATATTTATTTGCATAGCGCTTGTCACAATACATATTGTTTCAAAGCTGTTAAGACTGGTAACATCTTTAAAGTTGAGTCACGAGTAAATAGCAAAAATGATGGAAAACATAAATAGTTCAGAGTGTTAGATGTGTTTACTGCAGTGCTGGGCAACGATACTGTGTATATTTATTATGTATTTATAATGTGACGAGTCGGCTGCCTCCCCCCTAATTATCATCACCACCCCGTCTCTTATTCGCCGCCCTTCTCCAGGCTCCCGACGGGAGTGGGTGTGTAGGGGAGAGGAGAGGCGCGAAAACATCCCGGGCTGGCGGCGTGTGATGGGGAGCACCTGAATGGAATGAAGCCTCATCACCGCCGCTGTTTAAATGCCGAGTGCGCCTCTCCTCAGGAGACCGGTCTCTTTCCCGTGCATGCACGCTGGTGTCCTCGCGGGTCCGGGAAGGGGTTAAGAGGGAACCAGCGCCGCCAAGTGACGAGCTGCCGGACCCGCGGTCCGGCCGAGGACCGCACCCGCGACGGCCGACGGGCCAGGATGCCGGGCCGTAGAATTCCCCGCAGGAAGCGCCGCAGAGGCGCAGGAGGACGAAGCCGCAGGAAGATGCCGCCGCCCCTAGCGCCCCGGTCCCAAGTGGGGAGCGCGTGCGGCCGCCGGACTCCGCCCCTTTCCTGGACCCTTCCCATTTGAACACTACCCATCCTTCACGGAACCCCAGTACTCGAGGACACCAGATCCCCTTTTTATTTGGACACTTTATTCCCCCTTTGGACACTTGTCTTTCATTTTCTGTTTAATAAAAGCCTCTCCGAGGCCTGACGCCACACCCACTGTGTCTGTCGTTCGCCCCTCCCGCCACAATAAATACACATACATGCTTGTAACTTTTTTACTGTATGTATGTGTTTTTTTATATATACATAATAAATATACACAGTACACACACACACACACACACACACACACACACACACACACATATGATATAAACCAAAAAAATATTTTGGAGGCGATTGAAGGAGTAGTTCACTTTCAGAACAAAAATTTACAGATAGCCTAATGTACTTACCCCCTTGTCATCCAAGATGGTCATGTCTTTCTTTCTTCGGTCATGAAGAAATGGTGTATTTTGAGGAAAACATTTCAGGATTTCTCTCCATATAATGGACTTCTATGGTGCCCCCGAGTTTGAACTTCCAAAATACAGTTTAAATGCAGCTTCAAAGGGCGCTAAATGATCTCAGCCGAGGAAGAAGGGTCTTATCTAGTGAAACAATCGGTTATTTACTTTTTATATACTTTTATTCTCAAACGCTCATCTTGCTTAAGTTAAGTTTAAACTCGGGGGCACCATAGAAGTCAATTATGTGGAGAGAAATCCAGAAATGTTTTACTTAAAAAACATAATTTCACTACGACTGAAGAAAGAAAGACATGAACATCTTGGATGACAAGGGGGTGAGTACATTATCTGTACATTTTTGTTCCGGAAGTGAACTACTCCTTTAATCTCTTTTAATTGTTGCCCAGCACTAGTTTGTTTAGAAGAATGTTATTTTGACTTGAAAAGTTCACACTGATGGGTTTATAACCATTTTTATTTTGTATGTAGCATTCTTTTCTGGACCGACTGGGATGCCACTTTTCCTCGGATTGAGGCAACGTCAATGAGTGGAAGTGGAAGACATGTTGTTTATAAGGACATGGAGATTGGAGCCTGGCCTAATGGACTCACGCTAGACCATCAGGAAAGGAGAATAGTGTGGACAGATGCTCGGTAGGGGAAAATAAAAATGCAAATGAAGAATGGTGCAATTTACAAGAAGCACTCAATTTAAGTGTAGTTGTTTTTGCGTAAATGTTTTATATACTAAGAATTTTTTTCACATAACAAATATGTGACCCTGGATCACAAAACCAGTCATATTTTTTAATTGAGATTTATACATATTCTGAAAGCTGAATAAATAGGTTTTCCACTGATGTATGGTATTGATATGACAATATTTGGCCGAGCTACAACTATTTGAAAATCTGGAATCTGAGGGTGCAAAAACATCAAAATATTGAGAAAATTTGTCTTTAAAGTTGTCCAAATGAAGTTTTTAGAAATGCATATTACTAATCAAAAATTAAGTTTTGATATATTAACAGTAGGAAATTTACAAAAAAATCTTCTTGGAACATGATCTTTACTTAATGATTTTTGGCATAAAAGAAACCTATACAATGCATTTTTGGCTATTGCTACAAATATAATCGTGCTACTTAAGACTGGTTTTGTGGTGCAGGGTCACATATATAGAAAAAAAATCTATATGACAACCTTAAAGGGATAGTTCACCCAAAAATTCTGTCATTAATTACTCGCCCTCATGTCGTTCCGAACCCGTAAGACCTTTGGTCATCTACGGAACACATGTAACTCTGGACCACAAAACCAGTCTTAAGTTGCTGGGGTATATTTGTAGCAATAGCCAAAAATACATTATATGGGTCAAAATTATTGATTTTTCTTTTATGCCAAAAATCATTAGGAAATTAAGTGAAGATCATGTTCCATGAAGATTTTTTTTGTAAAATTCCTACTGTAAATATATCAAAATGTAATTTTTGATTAGTAATGTGCATTGTTAAGAACTTAATTTGGACAACTTTAAAGGTGATTTTCTCAGTATTTAGATTTTTTTGCACCCTCAGATTCCAGATTTTCAAATAGATGTATCTCGGTCAAATATTGTCCTATCCTAACAAACCTTGCATCAATAGAAAGCTTATGTATTGAGCTGTCATATGATCTCAGTTTTGTAAAATGTAACCTTATGACTGGTTTTGTGGTCCAGGGTCACATATATGAAGATATTTTTGATGAAATCTGAGAGCTTGACCCTGTATAGACAGCAATGCAACTACCACATTTAGAAAAAGTAGTAAAAACATTGATAAAATTTGTCTGCAAAGAGAACTACTTTATTTCTAATTTCTTCTCTTCCGTTTTAGTCTTGTTTTCTTTGCACACAAAAAGTATTTTCGTAGCTTCATAAAACCACGGTTGAACCACTGATGTCACATGGACTATTGTAACAATGTCCTTACTACCTTTCTGGGACTTGAACGTGTCAGTTGGGTTGCTGTCTATGCAGGGTCAGAAAGCTGTTGGATTTCATCAAAAATATAATAAAGTGTTTGAATCTTCAGTATTTCCCTCAGGAAGTTGTCATCATTGTAACATGATGTTGATATGAGCATGGAGTGCTATTCTCACCTCATGTTTCACTTTCCCTTCAGCTCAGATGCAATATATTCGGCCCTGTACGATGGCACGGGGGTCATCGAGATCCTCAGGGGGCACGAGTACCTGTCACACCCGTTCGCTGTATCTCTCTTTGGAGGTGGTGTGTACTGGACAGACTGGAGGACCAACACTTTAGCCAGAGCGAATAAATGGACAGGCCGCAATGTGACTGTCATCCAAAAGACAAGCGCTCAGCCATTTGATCTGGAGATATATCATCCTAGCAGACAACCTCAAGGTGAGTCTTTAATTATGTACAGCCAAACCAAAATTTATTCAGACACCTTCAACATTTCTCACATTATCACAGTTTCTTTGCTGTAGTTTAGAAAATTGTAATAAAATATGACAAGAGTTAAACTGTGTCAGAACAAATTCATCTTGATAATGTCAGATAACTGATAGAAAGGTATGTAATGGATTACAGTCAACCAAAAAATTATTCAGACAGCTGTTAATTTTGTTCAGTCTGTGATGTAAAAAGGTCGCATTAGCAATTACAGAAAACAAAACTCTTAAGCAAAACATGGTCAGGTCAAAAGTGTTTGTATTATTTTTGGTCCTAAATTTTTACCAGTTTTACTGGTAGTTCACTGTATGGAGAATTTTTGGGTATAGGGGTGAGCGGGGCACAACCTAATGCGGGGTTAACTGTAACACACGTGGTTTAAATATTTCCACACATGCTAGCATAACCAAATTTACGGCGTTTACTAGTTGCCATAGCAACACTATGCAGAGAAAAAAGTGCGCCAAAATTCAGAAGCATTTTGAAGATATCGCTGAATATTTATTTTACCATAGTAAAAGTACATTTCTGGCTGAAGTAAACTTTTCATTTCAGTTTTTAGAATTAATTTAAAATGAGACAAATCTGTTATTATTTTAATCTCCAATTTGTTATTTATTAGTTTAGATAGTTTATTAATGCTTTGCAAACCAGCAGAAGACACTAACCTGTTTTAAACTCCAGTCGCGCAGATGGGGAACGTTGTAACACTGTGTGACAATATGCCCCGCTGTTATTAAACTACGCTATTCTATGACATTAGCGATGCAATTTACACTATTTACTTCTACGGATTTTGAATAAGAAACCACAAGAAACAAGAGAATAAAGGCTGACAATCAATGTTTAATGTTCAGAAGTTATTATTTCAAGAAATGTAAAGTATTTTGGCTGGTTTATGTGTGTCGTGTTCTATGAGAGCTGTGTGTGGAGGGAGGGGAGTGTTTTTCTGAATGTCTAAATGTGTTTCATTTATTTGTCCACCTTGTTTTGAACTACTGTACAGCTGTGTGTTGCGATCAGGGCCGTTCAAAGCATTGTTGCGATGTGTCCATTGTCAAACTCCAAAATTAGATAATTTTTTTTTTTTTTTTAAACGTCATTACTTCATTTGAAAAAGTTAACACATGTATTTTACTGACAAAATATTTTAGTTCGTTGTGTATTTTTTTTAATTCGATCAGATAACATTTTAAGCTGTCATATGGTCGTGTTACAACGTGCCCCTCAGATGTTACAATGTACCCCACCTACGGGGCATGTTGTCACGTTTCACTTCCTTTCTTTTGAGGTAAATAACGAAAAAACGTATACACTGTAAATATGAAACAAAGCGATGTATTACTACTAGACAAGTGTGAAAATAATGTGGATAAAAATTGTACTCTGAACCCCAAATGGATTTACATAAACCGCGAAATTCAAAAAGTGTTAGGTCGTGCCCCGCTCTCCCCTAATATGTCCCAGTTTACTTTAATTTGCAATCCTCACTTATATAAATGCTGCACACACTAGTCAAATAAATCTAAAATTATATCTGGTATATACATAATGTAAGTTTTGCTTTATTTACCCACCATGTTGGGTTTATTTCTTCAATTTTTCTGATATGGACCTAAGGGGAAAAAATGAATATGTTGTGAATATATGTTGTGCTGTCGACAACAGGGTCACAGAAAAAAGAATGATAAAATCACTCAAAATCCAAAAATAATTACACTGTCAAATACTGAAGTATCATGCTGAGTGTTTTGCTTGAACTAGCTAGACTAACACAACCTTGTTGCCATAGTGACAACTTTTGTTTATTATATGTATAACAAGCATGACAGTTTTCTTGAAAATAATTGCTGGAGGTGTCTTGGCATGAAATCCGGAGAGAAAATCTTTACTGAAAAATCTCACCCTTACTGATCATAATCCAAATGTTCTGTCAGAGTGTTTATACCTCTTATTTGACGCTTCCGTTTCCTGTTAGCGTTTGCACTCTGTGAGCTCATTTTGCATGCAAACCACACACAGCAAGCTTAGCAGTTTTCACGTTGACCTAACATGCTTAGCTGCACGGTATTGAAAAAAAATAAAAAAAATAATATGATCTGCCTATGTTCGGTTTTAGACTAGAAGACCTAGAATTTTCCTGCATGCTCTGTGGGGCAAGGATTCATTTGAGCCGAATCCCGCTGATCGTTCATTTCTTCTGCCAATCTGGAAGCCCAAACGGCTCTGTTTGAGAGCAGCAGAATAATTGAAAAAGGGGGTCATGCAGAGCGTAAGCAGGCCTGACGTGGACTCAAGATGTGCTCTTTCCTCAACCCAAATTAATTTTAATTGTTTTGTGGTACAGTGTCACACAGGGTTTTGTAGCCAGCAAGGGCGGCAGATTATCTTCTGTTAAACAGACAGTGGCCACTTGCGTCTTTGAAGGAAATGGAAAAAATCTCATGCAAAGATGACTTTTATTAGCATTTTCTGATTAATAGACACAGATTATGATTTTTGTTTATGTGGGTTTTTGAATTCAGATGTATTTTTGTTTGCATTTAGATGATAAATTATCTGTTATTATGATTTATTCATTTGATTTAGTGCCATTTAGTGCTGTTTAGTTTTAGTCACATTTTATTCATCTGAATTGTTTTAGTTTTAGTCTAGTTTTAGTTGACTAAATATAAGATTTTAGTCGACTAAATCTACAGTAGATTTAGTCGGCTAAAATCTAATGGGTTTAAAAACAGTGTAATGCATTTATTAAGCATTTCTTTAAAATTCCCAAACTCATTGAATAGGCTTGATATTAAGGCTTTATCATGATTGACAGATTTAACTTCTGTGCCAGGCAACGTGCGTTTATATTAAAATTAAATGAAACCATTTCTCATACAGAAACAAGAACGTGGTCTTCTTTTCAATGAAATACTAATGGTTATATAGGCTTATGCATTCTTTATAACAACTTGTTTACAACATTCTTCATTCTTTCATGCAGACATATTTATTCATATAAATAAATTTAGATTAATCTTTATAAGGGCGACTGAAGTGATTCAGTCAAGAGCAGTGAGTAATTTTCTGTCTTTCTTTTGTTGCTTGATTAACATTAATTCAAAAGACAATAGCAACTATATTAGGCTGCTGTTCCTTTAAAACCGAATGCACGGATGCAATGTACTGATGCACTCCCAACTGTTTACGTTTACCTAAGACATAACCAAGCGTGTTTACGTTTTTGTGTATTTCTCCGTTCATGAGATGCAAGATAACTTACTCTTGCGCTGTTTGAGAGGCGCTGCTTCGCTGTCTGGGTGTTTTTTGCGTTGTCAAATTTATCCATATGTCTTCTCTTACTCCCAGATATTGGCATTGTTGAACGTTTTATGAGACGTGCAGCAAATGTATGCCAGTTTATGTCTCGCCGGATAGATCAATAGGCTATGATACAGTTCAAATGTGCGCATCTAACCTCCTAACCACGCAGCAGATTCGTTCTAAATAAATCTCTTCCTAATTGGTTCCTGACTAACATTTTCATCTCGTTTTTAATCGTTGACGAAAATGTCAATAGATTTTCAGCATAGTTTTTGTCATTCAATGCATAGTTTTCGGTTCGTTAACGTCTTGTTTTCGCACAAAATGATGACGAAAATCATTTGTCAGCAAAATTAACACTACACTGTAAAAAGTTTTCACCAGATTCAACTTAAAAACCTAAGTTCAGCAGCTGCCTTAAGTTTTTAAGTTAAATCAGCGTAAAACTACAAGTTATTTTAACTTAGTACAATAAAAATTAGTTGATATAACTTGTGAGTTTAAATGACTTAAGTTGATTTAACTTAAAATCTTAAGGCAGCTGCTAAACTTAAGTTTTTAAGTTGAAACTGGTGAAAACTTTTTACAGTGTAGATTAAATGCTTACATGATCCATTTTCCTTTACTTTTACTTATCTATAATTTATAAAAATTGCATTGTTCTGAGAAAAACCTAGTTTTATAGTTTTATAATTTTTATTTTATTATTATTTTTATTTATTCTTATTTATTTTATCATTCTCTCCACAAAAATATTATATAATAAGAAGAAATGTTTCTTAAGCACCAAATCAGCATGTTAGAATGATTTCTTAAGAATCATGTGACACTAAAGACTGAAGTAATGGCTGCTGAAATTCAGGTTGCTTTCACAGGAATACAGTACATTTTAAAATATATTAAAACAAATTTATTCAAAAGAAAACACTTTTTTTTTCTGTAATTATGACATGACCTGTTTTTACTCATCTCTGATTTATAAAAAAAAATAGCATTTTGTAGTTTGTGAAACAGAATTTATTGCAATTGCCAAGTGTGCCAGGTGTCCAGATGTCCAAAAATGTAGTCTTCTGCGAGTGTTCATCAGCCGAAATAATCTGATTTGCATCCTTTCAACCAGCCCAAAACTGTAGGGAGCCCTGCCAAAACAGCTCATGTGTCCTGCCACAGCACCGGCAGCCGGGTGGCTGTTTTACACCGATAAGTGTCAACAAATTGTGCTGGGTTGCCAGAGAAGCCAATAAGTATGGCTAATCCAATTTTAAAGAGCCCATGGGAAGGTCTGGCTATTAAAGGTGTCCAAAATCTGGGCTCTGGCCCCTTACAGTCCATGGCAATTGTGTTTATGTTCGTCCCCTGCAGTTCTGGCAGAAGAGTGGCGGACCTTAGAAGGTCCGTAGGGATTGAGAAGGGGCTACGCTAACTAGCCTAATGGAGCTAAGGCTTTAGCCGTTAACCAGCACATTGTAAATGCATTATGTGTGGTAAAAGGACTGAGGGGTGAGTTTCAAGAGATCGACACCAGTTTGGAGGACTCCCATTTTTAGTGCCTGTGTGGCCTGCAGTGTTGTAAGCACTTTTCCAGCACATTGCTGACAGGCAAACCACTTCAAAATTACTATTGGAGTTTGCAGACGGGGTGTATCTTTCCCCGCTCAGACAAAGCTGATCCAGTGAAAACACAAATGATACTCCACAGCCACTTTATAAATACAAATTTTAAGGTAAAGTCAGATTGATGTAGGGATTTATGAAATTTGTGGCTGATTTATGACATTGAAAAATCAGTACATCCAAATCAAGTGTTTCTATCATGAGTCAAGTGCACTCGCGCTGTTTATACAGTATTTATTCAAACTGCCATTTTTCCCCCGCAGACCAGCGGAATGTATAATTAATTCTATGGGATTCCAGCCTATAATTTAGTCACTTGAAATTATTTGTTATTCTCACTTGCAAAAATATGCTTGCTACATAAGTGAAATGGGTTCAACATCGCAAAGAAATAATGGGCCTATATTCAAACTCCCACTGGATCAATTATTTACAAGATGCAACTGCTTGTGGAGTTAATTGCATGTAGTTGCTCCGGGTTCGTGGAAGGGTTAAAGCCTCTTGACAACAGGCGGTAGTCTTGTGTAATGGCAGAAGAAAATGGCAGCACGATATAAATAAACAAGTTCTGAGAAAATATTTTAGATAGGTACAGTACACCAGTGATTCTCAACTCCAGTCCTCGAGGCCCACTGCTCTGCACATTTTGTATGTCTCCTTCATTTAACACACCTGATTCAGATAATCAGCTCGTTAGGAGAAAGATCCATGAACTTAACTGAGTGTGTCAGATTCAGAAACATACAAAATGTGCAGAGCAGTGGGCCCCGAGGACTGGAGTTGAGAATCACTGCAGTACACTACTGTTCAAATGATTGGGTCAGTATGATTTGTTTTTTTTGTTTTTGTTTTTTTATGTGGGTGTGTTTTTTTAAATAAATTAATACTTTTCTTAAGCAAGGATACATTCAGTTTATCAAAAGTGACAGTAAAGAAATTTAAAAGAGATTTCTATTTCTGTTCTTTTGAACTTTCTATTTGTTAAATAATCCTGAAAAAATGTATCATGACTTCCACAAACATATTAAAGGATAAGTTCACTTCCAGAATAAAAAAAATCCTGATAATTTCCTCACTCCCATGTCATCCAAGATGACCCTGCACCACAAAACCAGTCATAAGGGATTTTAAATTGAGACATATAGATCATCTGAAAGGAAAGCTGAATAAATAAACTTCCCATTGAGGTATTGTTTGTTAGGACAATATTTGGTCGAGATACAACTATTTGAAAATCTGGAATCTGGGGGTGCCAAAAAAAAAAAAAAATCCAGATATTGAGAAAATTGCCTTTAAAGTTGTCCAAATAAAGTTTTTAGCAATGCATATTACTAAACAAAAAATAAGTTTTCACATATTTATAGTGAGGAATTTTCAAAATATCTTTATGGAACATCTTTACTTAATATCCTAATGATTTTCGGCATAAACGAAAAATATACCCACACTACTTAAGACTGGTTTTGTGGTCCAGGGTTATATATGTAAATATATATAACCAGCCTTAAATATAAATGACAGTCTATTACAAACTAGATGATTATACTATATGATGACAGCAATTTCGCTCATCCTCATCTCAACTTTTAAATAGATCCTTTCAAGGAAGATCTTTACCATCAGGGCAATCTATGAAAGACCTGCTGGTTAATTGACTATCCGCATCAGTGGCCTTTTGACCGTTTTCTGTCTGCTCAACATTACTTTCTGTTGAAACATAGTAGTCTCATACAAAAGATCTAAATGTGCTGTGGTTTCAAGAGGTTCACTGTGGGCAGAAGACATGAGCAGTCAGCCCTGTTCATTCAACTTCAGCTCTTCTCTTTATCCTGGAGTTAAGAGAAATGCTTTCTTAGTGGCATTGCAATCTTTCATTTTGCAAACATTTTAATGTTTCTCTCTTTAAATTTTAAATCTCATCCTTACCTCATCAAGAAAACTAATTCTTTGGTTTTAATGTACAGGTTTTTCTGTTTCATTGTTTTGCACCTTCTTTTCAAGAGCTGCTCTCCTTAAACAATTCATAGTATGTGATATTGATTTTCTCCTTGGTGTGTTTTCTTTTCGTGGTTTACATGTGTGTCACCCTGGGTTTTTCAGCCTCAAACCCATGTGAAGGAAACGATGGAAGAGGCTCTTGCTCCCACCTTTGTCTCATTGATTACAACCGCACGGCATCTTGTTCATGTCCTCATCTTATGAAGCTTTCTCTCAACAATCGCTCTTGTGTGGGTGAGTATGCAGCTCTGAATAACATCCCACACAACAAACAAAACATGCACACAAAAGTATGGATTGGTTTGAGCTTTCTAGACAAAGTATTGACTTATATGTTTTGTTTTGGCACGCGCATCAGCCCTGAAGAAGTTCTTGTTGTATGTGAGGCGGTCTGAGATCCGTGGAGTGGATATCGATAATCCGTACATGAACGTCATGACGGCTTTGACGGTTCCTGACATCGATGATGTCACTGTGGTGGATTACGACGCTCTTGAGGAAAGGATATACTGGGCGGACGTTAAGACACAAACAATAAAACGTGCCTTTATCAACGGAACAGGCCTTCAGACTGTCATTTCTGGAGGTGAGGCGAGAGTCCAGGTTAAAGTGTTTTTCATGTGTCTTTTCACATTTGGTGTGGTGTAAGACTTTTCTCAGTAAACACCACCTAAGTGACAGTTATTACATTTCTGTGCTGTTAATAAGTTTTATTGGTTTTTTTGTCCCACTTTGCTGCCACATTGTAGGTTTGAGCTGAAGTACTGTTTTATTTTGCTGACACTCAGCCTTAAATTGTTTTTTTCAATTATGAGAAGACTGTGTTCACAGGCAGCCGGCATTAAAAAATGACGGTTGAAGGAGTGTGCGGCAGAACATAAATAATATCTTACGTGATAGGAGAGCTTGTTTGTGAAGTTCTCCGGGGATTGCTTCTCCAAACTGCGTTAAGAAAAGAGAAGTGCGAAATGAAGACTGATGTAGATTTTCGAAAGTGCTGTTATAAAGAATGGCGTATTTCTTAAACCTTCTCAAACTGATCAGCATGCCAACAACGTACCTTCGCACACAAGACATTTTATTACAACATGCACAGAAGGGTTGCAGCCACCCATGAGGCTTGTTGCGATGCGCACCTCTGTGCTAATGGCTATCTCTGGTACGTGCAGATATTCAAAACTGCCGAGGGCTGGCAGTAGATTGGCTCTCGAGGAACATGTACTGGCTGAGCTCAGAGAACGAGGAGACGCAGATCAATGTTGCCCGACTAGACGGCTCTCTAAAAACCTCAGTTATCCATGGGATTGACAAACCAAAGTGTCTGACTGTGCACCCAGCCAAAGGGTAAGCAGCCCACATGGACACATTGGATGCATGATTAAGTTAGATTTGTCTTTGCTTATTAATTTATTCATAATTTCTTTTGTCCTGTCAACCTTTAATAGAATGACTCAAATTTCTCCTAACATTTACTTTGTTTCGTTGTCTAGAAAAATCTACTGGACTGATGGAAATACAATAAATGTGGCCAATATGGATGGAAGCAACAGGAAGGTTCTTCATCAAAATCAGAGAGAACCAGTTGGTACGTTTGGTCTAGTTTATCATGGTGGCCAAAATTATTAGAACACTAGTATATTCACCAGCTAAAAATGGTTTTAAGACAGTTATTTTGCTGTAGGGTTTCAGTAGGAAACATCAGTTTACATTTCCAAACATTCATTTTGCCATTAATTGTAATAATCCAGTAAGATTTTTGTTTGCACAGGGAGTCTGACAACAGCCAGTGCTCCACACAGAGATCTGATCTCATTATCATCCAGTCTGTCTGGACTGACATGAAGAAACAGAACAAACTGAAACAGACTAAATCCAGAAGAACTGTGGCAATGTCTCCAAGATGCTTCAAGAAACCTACCTGCAAAGCTACCTAAAAAGCTAGCTTTAAAAAGCTGGTTTAAACGCAAAGGATGGTCACACCAAATTAATTTATTGAATGACAATATGTGACAATAACAATATTTTTGACTGCAGCCTCATTTAACAGCAATGAGGCAAAACTTTTAACAGTACTGTAGCTTTGCAGGTAGGTTTCTTGAAGCATCTCTGAGATGTTGCCACAGTTCTTCTGCATTTAGTCTGTTTCAGTTTGTTGTTTCTTTATGTCATTCCAGACAGACTGGATAATGATGGATGGTGTGGTGCACTGGCTGTTGTCAGACCTCTTGTGCAAACAAAAATCTTACTAAATTATTACAATTAATGGCAAAATGAATGTTTGGAAAGGTAAACTGATATTTCCCACTGACACACTACAGCAAAAGTTAAAAATAACTGATTTAAACCATTTTTTAGCCGGTGGAAATACTAGTGTTCTAATTTTGGCCCCCACTGTCTCTTTCTGATTCCTTTGTCAGTCTAACAATCACAGGGGTTTAAAGTACTTCATTGATATACTTCAGTCTTATTTTTAGAAAATTGTACTTTATTGAAATAGAATACTTGTACTGTAATTGAATTAGATATTCCCGAGGAGAAAATAATGGTTATTATGCTATACAATTGTCTGTAGACCTTCAAAGTACAAAAGTACATATTTTGCATGGCATCAAATCTTATTTCTATGTATAAAGAAAAATTGTTTTATATAACTTTTATATAACTTGTGAAGAGACCTCTGATTAGTCACTCCAACATAGTCTTGATCTACAGTGAAGTAATAGAAGTAATTAAATCATTTTAAATGTAACTATTGCAAACTTGAACTTGACTCTCTATAAACTGCCACTGAATTTAAACAACTTCCAGAATGTATGTTATATATATATATATATATATATATATATATATATATATATATATATATATATATATATATACATTTCCTATCCACAGCCTTACAAAGTCAGGACCCTGAGAAAATTGCTATTTAAGAGGTTGCTTTACAAAGTTTATGCACAAAAGTTACTTTAATGGCAAAATCTCCCTGGCCTTTTGATTTCATCAGCCTATTTCTAAAGCTAATAAAAAAAGTTTACTTTTAATACTCTGTGGAATTGTAGTACTTTAGACTTAATAGCTACAGTTCCCATCCTCAAGCCTAAACGAATTTCCCCTGTACTTTGTATACCCCTGTACCTGTACGTTCATTAATAAGCAAAGCACATGTGCTTTTGTTTTAACGGCAGTATTGGAGAAGATGTAGGAGAGCTGAAAGTCTGTTGTTGTTGTTTTTGGGAGTCTATCATGCACTAGCCCCTCTCAGTCAGAGCTGTCCTGGCGCACAATTGAAATATTCTTCACTTGTCACAATCAATTTTACCACTCTGTCAAACTCTCACCATTTCCACTTTTGAACAGGTTTTAGACAGTGATGAATTTTAGTGAAGTGATTTAGGGTGTCACAAAGAGGTTACACCTATATTTCAAGCTCACAGTTTCACACTCATGTTACATATGTACTGTAGTTATAGGATATGTAAGGTATATTTCAAAGTAATGCCTCCATACCAGCACTCCAAATAACAGTTTGTAACTGATTCTTGTTTTCACTCAGGACTTTCGATTGACTTTCCAGCTGGGAAGATGTATTGGATCAGTTCTGCTAATGGTACTATCAACAGGTGCAATCTGGACGGTAGTGGCTTTGAGGTTATTGAAAGCATGAAGAGAGACTTAACTAAAGCCACGGCTCTAGCAGTCATGGGTAAGTGATAAAGCATCTAATTCCCTCTTCATTAGTCAAGCTTAGGTCAAAGGTTAACCACATTAACTGCAAGAAAATATATGCATACTGTATATGTTGATTTCATGGCATATGGCTGATATTTTTTCTGCATTTGTTTTTCTAATTACTGTTTGTGTTGGTGAATTCTTTATTAAACTGCTGTACTTTGTTGCTGTGGCAACATAAACCATAAGGAGCAAATTTATAAGAAAAAAATAAGTGAAAAGTTGTGAAAAAAATGTGTAAATTAGTCTCACGTGGCATGCCCACATACCATCTGACTATCTGGTTAGCAGCTGGTTGCTATTTTATCAGTTAACAAAGTTGCGTTTAAAAGGTACCAGGCTGCAACAATGAGTGTTTTTGTAAAATAACTGGTTAATGGATTTGCCGTTGTTTGCAAAGATTTTGCCACTGGAATTCAGAGAGATATTCTGGCACTTACGCAATTAGCAGTAATTGAACTAGATAACCAAAATCAGAATTGGATATTTGCCTTTTCCCTGTTTATTTTGTATTTGTGTGTACAGTTGAAGTCAAAATTTTACATACACCTTGCAGAATCTGCAAAATATTAATTGTTTGACAAAAATAAGAAGGATCATACAAAATGCATGTTAGTTTTTATGTAAAAGACATTTACATATAGTCTAAGACAGAAAATAATAGTTACATTTATTTAATGTACATTCATTTTACATTCACTTTTTGTTGTTGTTTAGTGATAGTTGTTTATGAGTCCCTTGTTTGTCCTGAACAGTTAAACTGCCTGCTGTTCTTCAGAAAAATCCTTCAGGTCCCACAAATTATTTGTTTTTTTAAGCATTTTTGTCTATTTGAACCCTTTCCAACAATGACTGTATGATTTTGAGATCCATCTTTTCACAGTAAGGACAACTGAGGGACTCATATGCAACTATTATAGAAGATACAAATGTTCACTGATGCTTCAGGAGTGAAAGCTTTTTGAATTTTGAAGATCAGGGCACATTGTACTTATTTTGTCTTCTGGGAAACATGTAAGTATCTTCTGTAGTTTCTGAAGGACAGTACTAAATGAAGTAAAAATAAGAAAAATGTACATATCTTCTTTCCGTTCAAAAGTTTACACCCCTGGCTGTTAATGCATCATGTTTCTTTCAGAAGCATCAGTGAGCGTTTGAACCTTCTATAATAGTTGCATATGAGTCCCCCAGTTGTCCTCAATGTGAAGAAAAAAAAAAAAACGGATCTCAAAATCATACAGTCATTGTTAAAAAGGGTTCAAATAAACAAAAAATGCTGAAAAAGCAAATAATTTGTGGGACCTGAAGGATTTTTTTGAAGAACAGCTGGCAGTTTAACTGTTCAGGACAAACAAAGGACTCATGAACAACTATCACTAAAAAAAAAACAGAGTTGTGGATAATTCAGGTAACAAGAGTATTAAAAATCAAGTGTATGTAAACTTATGAACGGGGTCATTTTTATAAATTCAATTAATATTTTCTCTTGTGGACTATATGTTAAACATCTTTTATGTGAAATACCTTTTTCAGGTCAGTACTAAATAAAAAATAACACACATTTTGTATGATCCCTCTTATTTTGATAAAATAATTAACATTTTGCAGATTCTGCAAGGTAAACTTTTGACTTCAACTGTGTTTCATACATTAAAGAGAAAAAGTCTGACCAGAATTTCAACACACATTTCAGAGATTGTTGAGACACTTTCTCAGAGTGGTCATGAACTTCTGCAGAGGCGATTACGCCATAAAGTGCCACATTCCACAACCTGTCGTTTTGGCAGTTTGGCTTCAATATAAGCTGTTTTTAGATTAACATTTTGTTTGTAGCTGTTTTGAAACTTCCAGGATGTTTTGTATAGTACAATGACCTCTTAAATGCCAAATGATCAAGGGAATTTTGGTTTCTCAGGTCATGAACCCTTTAATCAATGTGTGATTTTGGTCGAATATTTGATTTTACTATCCTTAAATGTCTGGTTAATACAAAACTGGTACATATTGGTGTCAAAATGGGCAGTACAGAATGCGTTGTGAAATATATCAAACTTTATGTCGATAGACAAGCCTGGCACTGCGAGTTTACAGCTACATTGCTTTAGAAAGGGAAAAGACAGACAACTCAAGACATTTTGTCAAAATAGATTGAACAATTTCCGTTTAGCCCTAGGAAACCCATCATGGTATGAGAATAAAGACTAAAATTTAGTTCCCTGAGGAGCGTAAACATTCATCTCAGTGTTGAGTGAAGTTTGATTGATTTAGCTTTATATAGACCAAGATAATAAAGGCTGTCTTGGAAGATATCCATTTGATTCAACGCAATTTTTAATCACACACTTTAGGCTTACTGTATGACTTAAATTACAGCTCTAACCATTGCCCAAAAGCTGTAATTCTAGGGATTATAGAGAATTCGCTCATATTGGCAGAATCAGAAGCGGCAAGAGTTGCATAACTTTTTTTTTTTTATACCCTAAAGCAAAGAAAAGCAGTAAAAGCAGTAAATGCAGCAAAGCCTCTAATTGTGCACTTTTCCTTTTTTGCATTAGACAAATCTCCTTTCTCTGTCTTGAATGTATTATGCTCTTTTGTTTTGGATTGCATCTGACATGTTTTCTCACATTACTCTCTGCCTGTCTTCGTGGGTAGAAACTTATGCCCCCAAATTATTCATTAGCATGTATTTATTTCCCTAAACCCCAGTTTTAACTGATTACACTGTCTGCATGCTGCTGAGGTATTAATCTTTGGAAAACCTCTATAGTCACGTTCTATTTTAGAGCAGCTATGATGAGCTGAAAAACAAATGCAATTTGTAAGAAGTGGTGACAGACTCTTTTAATTAAACAAAGTTTGAGTCATTATTAAATTGGGAGCAGAATGCAGGCTGCCACAAAGACTAATGGGTTACTTTCAAAGAAGTAGCACGGTACAGCAAAACAGCAAAATGATGCATTCAGTAGGTGCTTTCTATCACAATTAATAGGCCTTTGTTCCATAGAGGAAATGCTTCCATTACTACTGCAAAAACCTATGGCTCTGTTTTCTGGACAGTTATGTTTCTCATTTATAGTATGACAAACTGCCAGGGTTTTTTTTTTTTTTGGTGATTGCTTATGTTGAGACTTGCTGTGCCTCTTGGAAGGCTACAATGGGATATGAAATACTTCCAAGTTCAACAAATCAACACAGAAATTCAATGGCTGGTTGATTATTTTAGTGGAAAGTTTTCTGCTACAGCAAATTTCTGATTTTTCTAGCATGTGAAGATGGAAAACAAATTGAACCATTATGGCCCATATCCTCATTTTCAGAATAAAATGCAGCTTTAATCCACACTCTATATAAATAAATATAAATATGAATAAATATAGAAAAAAACACTACCATTCAAAAGTTTGGTGTGTGTAATTTTTTTTATGTTTTTGAAAGTCTCGTAACACTACATTTAATTGAACAGTAAAAATATTACAATTTTAAATAACTGTCAATTTTATTATAATTTAATATTTCAGCAGCCTGTACTCCAGTCTTAAGTGTCTTGCAAAAATATTTGTAAAAAATAATATTTGGTGCTCAAAAAACATTTATTTTGATCAATATTGAAAACCGTCGTGCTGCTTAATGTGTAGAAACGTCTAGGTTACGAAGGTAACCCTCGTTCCCTGAAGGAGGGAACGGAGACGTTACATATGGGAGCTCGCTTGAGAGTCCAATCATCTCTGAGCCTTATTCAAAAGGCCAATGAAAATTGGCGAGTGGCATTTGCATGCCAAGCCACTCCCCTGTACATACAGGTATATAAGATGGCAGCATGCAGCCAGTCATTCAGGTTTTTGCTGAGGAGCCGGATCGAGCCAGCGTCAGCACGACGCCAGGGTCGTGGCAGGGGATGTAATGTCTCCATTCCCTCCTTCAGGGAACGAGGGTTACCTTCGTAACCTAGACGTTCCCCTTCAGTCCTTTCACTATGACATTACATATGGGAACAGACCCTATGGAACAGGTCACGACGCTGACGCCACGTTACGCACAACCCCACATGCTGACAGGCGGAGCACATGAGATCTTTACATGTGGAAATGAGAATAATTCAATATATCCATAAAGCTTTTAGGGATACACGAGGGAAACAGCGGTCTTCTCCGCTGGAAATATTGAAAAATATAGCCACAACCTGCGGGGCGAAGGAGACCCAGGCAGGATCACAGTCAGGGACTACTCCGCATCTAGGCCTGACTGCGGGGCATGGAGGACCCAGGGTTCGCCAGAGGGAACATACTGGGAAATGGCGCACGGATCCACGTGGGAATGGCGCAGCAAGCCGACACCAGCCGTCCTCCCGCTCACCTGAAGTCTTTATGTTAAGACACGGGAGGATACAGCCTCTACGCGGAGGTTGTAGAACCTAGCGAACGTATTAGGTGTCGCCCAGCCGGCAGCTCTACAGATATCTGCTAGTGAGGCGCCATGAGCCAACGCATAGGATGAGGCAACACTCCTAGTGGAGTGGGCACGAACACCTAAGGGGCATGGCTCTCCCTGATATAAATAAGACAGGGAGATGGCTTCCACCACCCAATGGGCCAACCTCTGTTTGGAGACAGCATTCCCTTTCTGCTGACCTCCGAAGCAGACAAAGAGCTGCTCGGTGCGTCTGAAGTGCCGAGTACGGTCTACGTATATGCGCAGAGCACGAACAGGGCACAGCAGCGCAGAAGCTGGGTCTGCCTCCTCTGGGGGCAGAGCTTGCAGGTTCACCACCTGCCGCGGAAGGGCGTGGTGGGAACCTTGGGCACATAACCGGGCCGGGGTCTCAGGATGACGTGAGAATCTCCAGGCCTGAACTCAAGGCATGTTTCGCTGACAGAGAAGGCTTGTAGGTCCCCCCTACCCTCTTGATGGAGGCCAGTGCAGTCAGGAATTTCAGCTCAACTGACACAAGTGGCTCGAATGGGGCTTCCCGTAGGCCGCGGAGGGCGACGGAGAGATCCCAAGAGGGTATGAGGTGCGGTCTGGGAGGATTAATCCTTCTCGCACCTCGCAGGAACCTCACGATGAGTTGGTGCTTACCCAGGGATGTTCCATCCACTGCATCGTGATACGCTGCAATGGCAGCAACGTACACTTTGACAGTCGAAGGGGACAGCCTGCGCTCCAACTTCTCTTGCAGGAAGGAAAGCACTACTGCAATTGTGCATCTCTGTGGGTCCTCTCCTCGAGAGAAACACCAGTCAACTAACAGACCCCACCTCAGTGCATAAGCCTGCCTCGTAGAGGGAGCTCGGGACTGAGTGATGGTATTTATCACGGCCTAAGGAAGGCCGGCGAGGTCTGACTCGTCCCGTCCAGGAGCCAGACGTGCAGGTTCCACAGGTCGGGGCACGGGTGCCAAATTGTGCCCATCCCCTGAGAAAGAAGGTTCTTCCTCAAGGGGATCTTCCAGGGAGGGGCTGCCGCGAGGGAAATGAGTTCTGGAAACCAGGTCCGGGTGAGCCAGTGTGGCGCAACCAGCAAGACCTTCTCCTCGTCCTCCCTGATCTTGCACAGGGTCTGTGCAAGGAAGCTCACTGGGGGAAAGGCGTACTTAAGCCCCGGAGGCCAGCTGTGTGCCAGCGTGTCTCTGCCGAGGGAAGCCTCGGTCAGGGAGTAAAAGAGCTGGCAGTGGGAGGATTCGGGGGAGGCGAACAGATCTATCTGAGCCTGGCCGAAATGACTCCAAATCAGCTGGACTGTCTCGGGGTGGAGTCGCTATTCTCCAGGGTGGGTGGACTGCCGTGAGAGCTGATCCGCTGCACGGTTGAGTTCCCCTGGTATGTGAATGGCATGTAGGGATTTCAGCCACGTTTGACTCCAGAGGAGCAGACGGCGGGCGAGTTGTGACATGCGAGGAGAGCGGATATACGCCACAGTCGCAGTGCTGTCGGTACGAACAAGCACGTGCTTCTGGCGCAACGTCGATCAGAAGCGACGAAGGGCCAGAAGCACAGCCAACAACTCGAGGCAATTGATGTGCCACTGCAGTCGAGGTCCTGTCCAGGAGCCCGATGCTGCTTGCCCGATGCACACAGCAACCCAACCCGTGGTGGAGGCATCCGTGTAAACCACGACATGCCTGGACACCTGTCCAAGGGGCACTCCGGCCCGTAGGAAGACAGGGTCTGACCACGGGCTGAACAGGCGGCAACACTGCGGGGAAACGCCAATCCGAAGTGTGCCACGGTGCCATGCCCGTCTCGGGACTCGGTCGTGTAACCAGCGCTGAAGTGGTCTCATATGAAGCAAGCCCAGCGGCGTGACCGCGGCTGCAGCTGCCATATGCCCCAGGAGCCTCTGAAATGTTTTGAGAGGAACCGCTGTCTTGTGTCTGAATAAGTCCAGACACTTCAGCACTGACTGCGCGCGCTCGTTTGTGAGGCGGGCTGTCATGTTGACCGAGTCCAGCTCCACACCGAGAAAAAAGATCCTCTGCACTGGGGAGAGTTTGCTCTTTTCTCGGTTGACCTGAAGGCCCAGATGGCTGAGGTGCCGAAGCACAAGGTCCCTCTGTTCGCACAACAGATCTCGCGAGTGAGCTACGAGGAGCCAGTCGTAGAGATAGTTGAGGATGCGAAAGCCTGACTGCCAAAGAGGGGTCAGGGCTGCCTCCGTGACCTTCGTAAAGACGCCGGGGGAGAGGGACAGGCCAAATGGAAGCACTTTGTACTGATACGCTCAATCTTCGAAGGCCAACCGAAGAAAGGGTCTGTGACGAGGAAGGATCGAGACGTGAAAGTACGCGTCTTTCAGGTCGATGGCTGCAAACCAATCCTGGGGACGGATGCATGTTAACATGCTTCGTCATGAGCATCTTGAACGGCAGCCTGATAAGGGACCGATTCAGGGCTCTGAGATCCAGGATGGGTCTTAACCCACCGCTCTTTTTGGGCACGATGAAGTAGAGACTGTAGAACCCTGACTTCATCTCGGCTGGAGGGACAGGCTCGATCGCATCCTTTGCCAGTAGGACTGCGACCTCTGCACGCAGGACAGCGGCATGTGTGTCCGAATGGACAGTAGTGAACAGGACACCCTGTACCTGGGCGGACGCCTGGTGAACTGAATCGCATAGCCGAGACGTACCGTCCGTATCAACCACCACGAGGGGCTGGGAAGCTGAATCCAGGCTCCCAGCCGAGTCGCCAGGGTTGACCGACGTGACCACGGTGGGGCAGCCTGGGGGGGGGAAGGGGAAGGGGACTGAACCCACAAGGATGAACGTCCTGGAGAAAAGTCAGACTGCCATAAGCAGCGCTTACCTTCTTCCCTGGTTCCCGCGCTGGCGATATGAGGCTCCGAATCCGGTTCCGAGGAGTGTAAGTGCTGCTCGAAAGGGGAGCTCGGGGCCGGAGCCCCAGAGGTGAGGAAAATTGCTCTTTTGGTGAAATTGTGGGTACCGCCGACCCGTGGGTCGACGGCGGTATTTGAATACACAGTGGCTCCCGGCCCTCCACCGGGAGCGGGGGCGTTGATGTCATCGTCCCCCGAAGAGCAATCTCCATCACCTCTGGGTTGCCCGCATCAGGGACGCTTCGCAGATCTTTTGCGAGTGTTCTTGGCCGGTCCCTGAGGCGCGGGTGGCACCACTCTCCCGCGGCCAGCTCTGCGCCGGGCCCCCAGCCTGGCATCATGGGTCTCAGCGGGTGTGAGAGCTGGTTTCTTGGGGGCCGCGGGAGGGCGCCCTCGGCGACGAGCAGGCGGAGGCTGGGCCACCGGCGGCGGGACGGTAGCTTTGCGGCGGGGCAGGATGTGTTTGATGGCCTCCGTCTGCTTCTGGACTGCCGAGAACTGCTGGGCAAAGTCCTCGACAGTGTCGCCGAATAGGCCGCTCTGGGAGATGGGAGCGTCGAGAAAGCAAGCTTTGTCGGCATCTGCCATCTGCACCAGATTGAGCCATAGGTGTCGCTCCTGGACCACAACCGTGGACATCACCTGACCAAGAGACCGTGCCGTGACCTTCGTCGCCCAGAGGAACAGCGACCACAGCGGGGCGCTGGCTGGCCGAGATGTCCGCTTCACCCTCAGACTCTCCCTCTGATGCTGCGACAGACATCTCCTCCTCCTGTGGAGCGCCAAAGGAGGCGCTCAGCCCCGGCGTGCGGGGAAGCGTACTGCTCTGGTAGCTCGACGGGATCACGCTGAGGTGCAGAAGGTCGCAGGGTTTGGGAAGCCGGCGGCACGTTCTGCACGGTGACTCGTAAGTCCCCCTCGTGTCTTAACGACCTGCCGCGGGACGACGAGGGGAGACGTCTTGCAAAGGAGCGGCGGCTTTTCAGCGTAACCATGGTCATGCGTTCGCAATGAACGCACAAACCATCCGTGAACGCTGCCTCAGCATGTTCTCGGCCCAGACATGTGAGGCAGTGTTCATGACCGTCCAGAGAGGTGAGGAAACTGCCACACCCAGAAGCACACGGCCGGAAAACCATTCTGAAAAGAACGTTTTTACACAGCCGTGAGAAATTACTCTTTTAGTCCCGGTCTGCCCAGGGAGGAACCGCGGCACCACTGTGCATTCAGAGGGGGCTCGCTCGCTGGAGAGCAGGGTGCTTTGTTTATGGCCGTGAAAACGGCCATCCGCAGGATTCCCGCTGACAGCTGCCAAACACTCTTTTAGAAGCTCTTTTAGATAGGCAGCACGCCAGCGGGGAAGAGTGAGTAGAGCAGGAACGTATATATATATATATATTTTTTGTTTTGTTTTGTTTTATAGGCTCGAGCAGAGAGGCTCCGAAGCAAAAATCTGAATGACTGGCTGCATGCCGCCATCTTATATACTCGTATGTACGGGGGAGTGGCTTGGCATGCAAATGCCACTTGCCGATTTTCATTGGCCTTTTGAAGAAGGCTCAGAGATGATTGGACTCTCAAGCGAGTTCCCATATGTAACGTCGTAGTGAAACGACTGAAGGGGAACTGTTTTTTTTTTAGACTACTTTGATAAAAAAAAATTCAAAAGAACAGCATTTATTTGAATTTTTTTATTTGAGATTCATTTTGTGACAATGTAAAGACATTACTCTTACTTTTAATGCTAGGTAATGTGTGTTTGAGTACATGTACACCAGTGGCTTCTGAAAACATCACTGGCAAAGTCGTCTTTTTTTTTTTTTATGTTAATGTAAATTCATGTCCCAGATCCCTGCTTTAGAAACTCAGTGGGCTCAGGGGAGGTGAGAGAGACATGGACTCCTGTTGTAACTCTACCTGCAGTACCTCGACAGTTTTACTTTAGAAAAAATTGTGATTTATAACACTTTTAATGTCATACTTTGAAATACACCACTAGTCATAAGTTTTTAAACAATAAGATTTTTTTTTTTTTTAAAGAAGTCTCTGTTGCTCACCAAGCCTGCATTTATTTGATCCAAAGTACAGCAAAAGCAGTACAATTTTGAAATATTTTTACTATTTAAAATAACTGTTTTTGAATATATTTTAAAATGTAATTTATTCCTGATTTCAAAGCTGAATTTTTTACATCGTTACTCCAGTCACATAATCCTTCAGAAATCATTTTAATATTCTGATTTGCTTCTCAAAAAACATTTATTAGTTTCTCTGATAAATAGAAAGTTCAGAAGAACAGCATTTACCTAAAATACAAATCTTTATAACATTATAAATGTCTTTATCATCACTTTTGGTCAATTTAAAGCATTCTTGCTAAATAAAAGTAGTAAGTATTACTATAATGTATCCCCCATTTATGTATATATATATTTTTACATTTACATTTTTAATTATTTTTGCTCTATTTTGGATGAAATAAAAAACTTTTTAAAAACATTAAAAATCTTGTAGTGTATTTAGGTTGTTTCATTTTTGTACTATGATTTACACCCACACACATGCATATATATATATATATATATATATATATATACACCACGTGCCGCCAGCATTATGGATCAGTTCTACAAATTTAGTAGAAATCACACCTTTATAAAAGAAAAGACCATCTCAGAGCCTGACTGGCTAGGGGCCGATTAGATATGCATGCAGGTGGGTGGATGATCTCGCAGACCCTTGAGTTGGTGTATAAGTGGGTGGTGAGTGGAATTTCACTACGAATTCCATGTTTCCCTCTTCCTTGCTTAATATGAGCCAGTCTAACAATAATATAAAATCATTTTCTTCTCTTTATGCCTTGCAAATACGCAGCATATTTACCTTACCATGCATATAGAGTTGATTATAAAGTATAAAATATAAAGTAATCACAACCTCAATGTGAATACGAAAGAAAACAAGGCGAGGAGATGAAAGAGTCTCAGTGTGATTGATGTTATCTCTGTGATAAGTAAAGCAGACTGGAGTTTGCATGTATAGTCTTTATGATAAGACAGCTATCCCTTCCAAGCACACAAAACGCTGCTTTTCTTTCA
>NC_133368.1:34609944-34777185 GCF_049309525.1 Garra rufa | reverse complement strand
TTATTATCTTTTGGGAGAAGCATGTGTCATTTCCGGTCAAAAAAAACAAAAAAAACTTGCTGGTTGAATAAAAGTAACTTCAAGTCAGAATTTGCCAGGGGTATGAATAATTTTGGCTTGACTGTATATATATATATATATATGTATATATATATATATATAGATATATATATAGTTATTTTCAAATTTTCAGTACTGATCGACTTTTGATCTATTCATCCAAAAATTGGCAAATTTCATGACATTTCGCGTTATACAGTAAATGAAATTTTTACGACTGGATTCTGCAATTCCGTCCACGTTTTCCACATCGCAGAAATCAGAGGGTCCTTGACAGTTGTGTCTTAGACAGTTTTCTAGTGATTATGGGAGAGTACAAGTGTGAACAAGTATTGTATTTCATCCCAATAAGACAGAGGATTGTGTTGTTTTTATATAATAGTTTTTTGCAGCTACACCTAAATACTTTGAATTTGCCAAAACGACAACTTTTCTTGTCCATGTTTTGACCTTGAATGAAACCAAACAATTCCGTTAGGCCGTATGATTTCTGTGTGATGCATCTGATGTGGTAGCTGGTCGATGTTTGATATAAACTGCATAAGATCTTCGGTCTCTATCAGCACTCCCTCCCAGCAAAGGCAACATAAATTAGGGCATTTGCCAAGGTTAACCTGTATAACACGCTATCACTTGATGTCCCTGTAAATTTACTTTGGTCTTGCAGTAAGGGAAATGGTTTACGATTTCAGCCACCTGGCACAGTAAAATCAACCACCCTGTAGCATGTGTTGAGGGACAGGCCTTATCATTACAGGGAGGTGTGCAAGGGAAATATACTCAGTAGAGACAGATGATCAGAAGATCGATAGGAGCGGCGAATGGTTGAAAGATGCAGCATCATTATTAGGGGGAAAAAAATCCAATGGCCGCCTTGCATCAAAGTCACATCCGTTATTAGACCGTGAAGCAGTAATTGAAGAGCATGATGACTGAAGAAATGAAAGCAATTTTACTGACAGGATGCAATCTCGCCACCTTCTCCTGGTACAATCTTTAATGGGATGTGACCACTCGGGGAAGTGCAAGCTGCTGTTTAGCGGGCTGTGTGTCACCTTAAGACCTGTACTGGTCTGTGATCAAACAGTTTTAAGTGGACATTACACCCAGAAGCAATCATTGATGTCTCTCACCCTGGACAGGTAAAGATTAATATTGACTGCACTGATGACCTATGCAAGCAATCTTTGAATGTCAAATACGCTTCTGACTGCTCGGGGTAGGATGTCATTTATACACAGATGGCCTCACTACAAAAAGCAAATATCTTCTTGGAGGCTCACTGTGGCCTAAATGACACTAGTGTTTGTTTCTGGTTTATGGAGGAGGAATGACTTGTTGAAAAATATTTGTGCTGTACTCCTCGAAATATATACGTCTGAAAGAGTTTAAGCATGCAGTAGACAGTTGGTCTGTTATAAAGCCTAGTGCGCTGCATATAGAGACAACATTTTAGGGCAAAAATGATAAGTGTACAGTACAAATGCTGTTCACAAGTTTGAGGTTGGTTTTGTATTGTGTGTGTGTTTTTTAATTGTTGTTTTTTTTTTTGCTCACCAAGGCTGCATTTACTTTGTAATATATATATATATATATATATATATATATATATATATATATTTTTTGTATCATTTAAAATAACTGCTTTCTATTTTTTATGTGATTTATTCCTAAGCTTGCAAAGCTGAATTTTTGCAGTCATTACTTCTATCTTTAGTGTCACATGATCCTTCAGAAGTTGAATATTCTCATTTGGTGTTTAAATGTATTTATTTTTTGTTTCTAATTTAATTTATTTTAAATAGTTAATTAATTAATACATAATTAATACATTGTTTTGCATAGTTTTCTGTTTCTAATTTTCTGATTCGATTTTTAAGTATTATTATCAGTTTTTTATGCAAATATTTTGTAGCATTATGAATACCTTTACTGTCAGTTTTGATCAATTTAATGCATCTGTACTCAATGAAAAATCCTGCTGACCCAGTACTTCATTTATTATATAAATGATAGTTTAATTATAATTGAATTAATTTTAATTAACTGACATATTTATTTATTTATTTTAAACTTTCACATAGTTGTTGTTGCTAATATTTTGATTTGGTGTTTGATATAATTTAAATAAATAAATTAATTTATATATTTATTTTTTAAATTTTTAAGTAGTTCTTGTTTCTAATATGTTTGTTACTGATGTGATGTTTAAGAAGCATTTCTTATTATTATCCGTGTTGATTTTTTTTTATTATTATCTGTGATTTTTATGCTAATATTTTGTAACATTATAAATCTCTTTACTGTCAGTTTTGAACAATTTAATGCATTCTTAACTTATTATTAATTTTTATATCATATATACACTGCCAGTCAAAAGTTTGGTATCAGGAAGATTTTAAATGTATTTTAAATAGGGTTGCAAAGGGGTGGAAATTTTCCAGTAAAATTTTGTAAACTTTTTGAAGTTTGAAGTTTTGAAAAAATATATATATATTTTAATGTATATTAAAAATAGAAACCATTATTTTATATTGTAATAACATTTTGCAGTATTATTTTGTTGTGTATTTTTGATCAAATAAATGCAGCTTTGATGAGCATAAGAGACTTCTTTAAAAAAACATTACAAGTCTTTCTGATCTTAAACCTTTGAACGGCAGTGTATGTATATACTGTATGTGTATGTATATATATATATATATATATATATATATATATATATATATATATATATATATATATGTATACCTTACCAAAATTTACCATGGTTCCATTAAAATGCTATTGTTACTATAATTATTTATTGCACTTATTATTACTATTATAAAATCTTAATAACTAGTTGAATGTAAAATGTTTTTTAAATCTTTATAATGTTTTTTTTTTTTATTTGCGAATCGAAAATGACTGCAGTTTTATTGTAGCAATCACAAAGCAGTATGTGGTACAGTATTTTTGGCTGGAAGTGTGAATATGATTTTGTTGATTAATTTCTTTCAAACCCTTTTTTATTCAATGCAATTCGGTTCATTCAATCTGTACCTTAAGAAACACAAATATGTGTTTCATTTTACGGTTGCACAGCTAAGACTGTCTCCGGGTCTCCTGTAGTCCTGCAGCAGACAGATATGGTCTAGGCTCGGAGCCAAGGACAATCTCTGAGGCCCTTTGTGGCACACTCAGCCTTACAGAGCGGAAACAACACGAGGGGCTTGCTAGCTGCAGCGCCGCTGTGAGAATAGATGCACTCTGATGGCTTTGTGAATGAAGAGTCCTTGTCTTCAGCCAGGGCACATAGCCAGGCTGCCCTGAGCTCTGCCTCATTGACTCACACTGGGAAGGGAACATGCATAATGCTCAAGTCCTATCTCTTTACTTTTCTCGCTCGCTCACTCCAACCACCTCCCTCTCCCACCCGTACACTGTAGCGTTGCATAGTTTTGGCACCGAAAAAGCACAGCACACCACCGGATTATATGCATGTGGTATAAAAGGGACAAACAAATGATAATGGCATGTGCCTCTGTTGGCAGAACCTGCTGGTTCTGTGACTTTGGGAAATGAATAATTCATCTGTTTTTCCAGGTGGCAAGCTGTGGTGGGCCGATGAGGATCTGGCTCAGCTGGGAACGGTCGCCAAACGGGATGGACGTAACCCGGCGGTGCTACGCAATAAGACCAGCGGAGTGGTACACATGAAGGTGTACGACAGAGATGGTCAGAAAGGTATGTTGTGATACAGTCAAGACATATAAAAGAGTTTCAGTTATATATATATATATATATATATATATATAGATAGATAGATAGATAGATAGATAGATAGATATAGATATAGATATAGATATATACAGTTGCAATCAACATTATTCAACCCCCCAGAGACTGCAGTACTTTACAAATAAAAGCTTGTCTGAAGTTTCAGGACTTTGCATCTACAACGGTGTACTGGCATATTAAAAGTGACAATGTCAATATATAATGTAATGTGTTTGAGTTCTAGGATTTTTTTAGTAACACAGCTGTCATAATTATTCAACCCCTATTCAACATTGCCGTTTTAAGTCAACGGGAAAGTGAGCGTTTTAAGTTAAGGGAACAAAATTGTCCTAAAACACAATTAAGCCTTTAGAAACTATTAAAAAACTGAATCAGCTTAAGATGTTACACATCTATACATTTATCCCATGCATGTGCTGAAGTTGAGTAGCAAATATGGTAAAATCAACAGAGCTTTTACAAAAGCTATAGAGAAGAAATAGTTTTATTGTATTAGAAAGTCTAAGGCTACGTGAAGATTTCTAAGACATTGAAAGCCTTATTCCTTAGTTTAAAGTGTGTTGTACCAGAAAACCTTTGAGGGTGTTGAACCAAAAATGCACAATTTCATAAAATGTTTGATCAGAGCAACTGAGAAAAACCTGCAATGTACAGCCAAAGACTTGCGAGATGACCCAATGAAAGGAGGAAAAATATCTCATTCCAGAGTAGAAGATGAACATAAGACAAGCATGGCTTTCATGTTGGGGCATCTTGGCGAATACCATTCTTGATCAAGAAGAACAAAAAAGGTCAGCTTGAATATGCTAAAATGTATTTGGATAGACCTGTGGAGTTCTGGAAGAATGTTTTATGGAGTGATGTGACCAAACTAGAACTTTTTGGACGTATAGATGTCTCCATGATCAAACATGGAGGTGAGCTGATCCAATTATGGGGTTGTTTTACTGTAGCATGAAGTGGAAAACATGAGCGTATGAAGGAAACCAAGGATTCTTTGAAGTATCAGGCCATTTTGCCAAGAATTGTGATGCCTTTGGTGCAAAGACCGAAGATGATGATCAATGGACTTTCCTGCAGGACAATCATCCCAAAGTAAACATCCAAATCTACTTATGCTTGGTTCAGGGATCCGTCACAGAATGTTCTTGAGTGGCCTGTTCAGTCTCCAGATTTAATTCTCATTGAAAATATTTGGTTGAATTTGAAGAAAGCAGTGGCAAAGTGAAAACCAAAGATTATCAGTGATCTAAAAGCTTTTTCAGCCAAGGAATGGTCCAAGATTGCAGTAGAGAGGTGATCAACGCTTCTAAACACTTTCAAACAGCGTTTATTGGTGGTTTTAATTAATAAAAGATTCTGCACCAAATTTTACTTTTGGGGGTTGAATAATTTTGAACGTGAACGTTTAGAGCCAATTTTATTTTTTTTCCATTATTTATCAATTTATGTTCTCAGAATTACTCAAATGTGTATTAAAATACTTTATCTAAGTGTCCTAATGCCTTTGTAGATTTGTTTTTAGAAAAACAAATTATCTGGAACAAAATGTCTTGCATGTCAAGGGGGTTGAATAATTTTGATTGCAACTGTATATATATATGCCTAGTTGCACCAATTTTTTATTTTCCTATTTACCTGATCTACTAAATTAGCTAAAACTAAAATGTGACCTTGGACCACAAAACCAGCCATAAGAGTCCATTTTTTGAAACTGAGATACATCAACTGAAAGCTGAATAAGCTTTCCACTGATGTGTGGTTTGAAAGGATTGGATAATATTTGGCTGAAATACAACAATTTGAAAATCTGAGGGTGCCAAGAAAATCAAAATATTGAGAAAATCACCTTTGAAGTTGACCAAATGGAGTTCTTAGCAATGCATATTACTAATCAAAAATTATGTTTTGATATATTTACAGAAGTAAATTTACAAAATATCTTCATTGGTCATGATCTTAAATTAATATCCTAATGATTTTTGGCATACAAGGAAAATCTATAATTTTAACCCATACAATGTATTTTTTTGGCAATTGCTACAAATATACTTATGCTACTTAAGACTGGTTTTGTGGTCCAGGCTTACATATAAAATAAATAAGAAAAAAAGAATTGAAAATATATAATATATAGACACAAAAAGACAAACAGCAAAATTACTCAAAATGTCTAACTTAAATTTCAATAAAATTAAATAAAAAATGAAAAAATACAAAAATATATATATGTAGCAAAATTATCGTTTTTTTTCTTTTATCCCAAAAATCATTAGGATATTAAGTAATATCATGTTCCATGAAGATATTTTGTAAACTTCCTACTATAAATATATCAAAACGTAATTTTTTGATTAGTGATATGCATTGCTAAGAACTTCATTTAGTCAACTTAAAAGGTGATTTTCTCAACATTTAGATTTTTTTGCACACTCAGATTTCAGAATTTCAAATAGTTGTATCTCAGAGAAATATGGTCAGATGATCTCAATAATTTGATTTGATTTTGTGGTCCTGGGTCACATATTCATACTTGAGAGCATTTGATTAGACAAATGTCTTAATAAAAATCGTAATAAATATATTTTAAATATTTTTGCTCAGTTTTGTTCTTGCACTACACAAGCATATAAATTCATCTTGAAGTTAATAGACATGGACTAAAAGCCACAAAACTAATTTTGTGGAGTCTTAAAGTAGCGTATTAAAATAAATGTGTTGTAATAAACAAGATCATACATTTTAAGCATTATACTGTGTTGTTTAATTTACTTGTAAATAGCTCTAAGTGAGTCAACTGTTTTCTATTTTTTCCCTTTTTTTTCCCCCTTTTTTTTTACATAATATCACAAGCTTATCTTCCCCTGTGCATAAGCAGAGATATATTCAGATATTGGTTTTCCATTTTGTGAGTTATTCTGCAAATAATTCACACTAATGGCAGGTCCATTAATGGCATTGCTGTGGATTCCACTAAACTGTCGACTTGAATAAGGAATGACCATTAAACGGGCTCAAATGTAAATCTATCCAGCCACCAAATTTCTCCGGCAGCAATTAGCCTCTCTATTTATAATGCGGAGCTGTCTTATTACTGTCGAAGATGTGCAAGCTGAGCTTTCCCTGAGAGCCTGTGCTAATACACAGTGGTGCAGTTTCCCTCCCCTTCACTTTCAGTTATACAATTTAGACGAGCGTAAGACTTCCAGGAAGAATGTCAAGTCAACTTGACTTGACAGCAACACTAAAACCTTTCATCAAACGAGGAGAGATATTACGAATTTACGACCATTCCATTGTGGCCGAACCTGTTAATGAATTGCTTTCATATAAAAGCGTAAATGACATATCTCAGAAACTGTCTCAAATTAGTCTACTCCTTCAGCTTCACTTGTATGGCTCATAAGCAGGCTTGTATAGAATCTGCAAACTTTTAGAGAATTGTATATGCTAATTTGAGGGGAAAATATGAGGAATTTTGTGGAATGGATATGAACATAATAAAATAAGCTACTGATAAAGGAAAATCAAATTAGCCAAAATGGCTGATAATTGTAAACACACAAGAGACAGTACATGTGTAGGACTTTAAGTATTTGATATAGAGGACAATACAGTTGAGGGACTCATATGTAACTATTACAATAGGTTTAAACACGCACTGATGCTGCAGAAGAAAACACAAGGCATTAAAAGCCGGAGGGTGAAAACTTTTGAAAAGAATGAAAATATTTACATTTTTGCACATTTTGCCTAAAAATCATATATATATATATATATATATATATATATATATATATATATATATATATAAGCTACAGAAGATACTTACATGTTTCCCAGAAGACGAAATAAGTTACAATTATCCTGATCTTCAAACTCAAAATGTTTGGGGTCATTTTTATAAATGTAACTATTATTTTCTCTTGTGGACTATATGTAAACGTTTTTTATGTGTGTTGACTGTTTTTAAATAAGTCTTTTCTGCTTGTTAGGGCCCGAGCACTACAGTGCGAGGACCCTATTGGAATTGCTCCGTTTATTATTATTCTTCTTCTTCTTCTCCGAAATGAAAAGTCTTTTTGAGGGCCTAAACATGCCCGAAAACTCACGAAACTTTGCACACGCATCAGACCTGGCGAAAATTTACATCTGATATGGTTTTCAAAAGTGGGTGTGGCAAAATGGCTCGATAGCGCCACCTATAAAATTTCAACAGAGTGCGCCTCGAGCTACGTTTTACGTACATGTACGAAACTCGGTACACATATGTAACACACCAATACCTACAAAAAAGTCTCCTGGTGCAACATCCGAAACCCGACAGGAAGTCCGTTATATTGAATTTCCTGTACGATTTTTGTGCAGTTTTTGCCATTTTCAGGCCTCGTACTTTAACGAACTCCTCCTACAGTTTTTATCCGATCATCTTCAAATTTGCTGAGTGTCATCATAAGGCCTTTGCGATGTTAAATTGCGAAGCTTTAGAGTTTTCGTCGATGGGCGTGTCCGTGGCAGCCTGACAAACTTTGATGTTTATCCATGAAAAACGAAGTTGCTATAACTCAGGCATACGATGTCCGATCTGCCTCAAACTTCACATGTTTGATGACAGTCCGGTCCTGAACACATGTCAGTGCCCAAATTCAGTTATAGTCATAGCGCCACCTGCTGACAACAGGAAATGACATGTTTAACACTGTTACGGACTCCTAGCAACATATTGAAAAGCGTTAACAAGTCGTAAATAGCCTAGCAACATGCTACAAACATGCTAAAAAATGCTAGCAACACTTAGCTAAGAGCTAAAGCATGCTATTAATACAAATACAAAAGGAAATTGCTGTAACTCATGTAAATACTGTTGAATCTGACCCAAACTTAATATTCAACATGCTACAAAAATAATAAAGCATGCTAGCAACACTTAGCTAATATGCTAAAGCATGCTAATAATACAACAAAACAGGAAGTTACTCTAACTCAGGCATACCATGTCCAATTAGCCCCAAACTTAACATGTTTGATAAGAATCCTGGCCTAAACACACGCCCATGCCTGTATTCAGTTATAGTCATAGCGCCACCAGCTGGTAACAGGAAGCCATATGTTTAATACTGTTGTGGATGACTAGCAACATTTTAAAAAAAAATTCAACAACTGTTAAAAAGGGTAGAAACATGCTAGAAACATACTATAACATGTTAGCAACATTTAGCTAAGTGCTAAGTGTTAAAGCATGCTCTTAATGCAATGAAACAGGAAGTTACTGTAACTCAGGCATGCAATGTCCAATCAGCCCCAAACTTCACATGTTTGATAACAGTCGTGACATGAAGATGTCTACATGCCAATATTCAGTTATAGTTATAGCGCCACCTACTGTCAACAGGAAGTGACATGTTTAACACTGTGACACACTATTAGCAACACACTAAAAAAGCCATTGAGTGCTAAACTAGTTCAAAACGTACTCAAACATGCTAGCAACACTTACTTAGTGCTAAAGCATGTTGTTAAAGACATAAAACAGGAAGTTACTGTAACTCAGGCATGCAATGTCCAATCAGCCCCAAACTTCACATGTTTGATAAGACTCCTGGCCTGAAGATATATACATGCCCATATTCAGTTATAGTCACAGCGCCACCTGCTGACAACAGGAAGTGATGTTTAATGGTGTTACGGACTCCTAGCAACATATTAAAAAGCTTTAGCAAGTTTTAAATAGGCTAGCATCATGCTAGAATCATGTTAAAACATGCTAGCAACACTTAGCTAAGAGCTAAAGCATGATATTAATACAAAGAAAAATAAGTGTAACTCATGCATACAGTGTCCAATCTGACCCAAGCTTAATATGTTTGATAAGAGTCCTGGTCTGAACACAAGCCCATGCCCATATTCAGTTATAGTCATAGTGCCACCTGCTGGCAACAGGAAGTCACATGTTTAATACTGTTGTGGATGCCAAGCAACATTTTAAAAATATCAACAAGTGTTAAATAGGGTAGCAACATTCTAGAAGCATGTTAGCAACATTTAGCTAAGTGCTAAAGCATACTCTTAATGCAATGAAACAGGAAGTTACTGTAACTCAGGCATGCAATGTCCAATCAGCCCCAAACTTAATATGTTTGATAAGAGTCCTGGCCTGAATACATTTACATGCCAGTATTTAGTTATAGTCATAGCGCCACCAGCTGGCAACAGCAAATTACTTGTTTTACACTAACTTAAGCATGCAATGTACAATTTGCACCAAACTTGACATGTTTGCCAATAGTCCTGGCCTGAAGACATCTTAAAGCCAATATTTCGTAATAGCGCCACCTGTTGGCAGCAGGATATGTCATGACTTACACTCAAGCATGCCATGTTCAAGCTTCACCAAACTTCATATGTTTCATGAAAGCACTGGCCTGAACACATCTGCATGCCAATATTCAGTTATAGGCATAGCGCCACCAGCTGGCAGCAGGAAGATTGGCACATATCAATGACTTTGACATATTCCTTCTACATTTACTGTGTTAATAGCATAGTCCCCACCATTCGCCACAGATCGGCGGTGAGCCCGAGTGCGAGGGCCCTACCATCGCTGCTTGCAGCTTTAATTAAGGCTGTATTTATTTGATTAAAAATACAGAAAAAACTGTAATATTGAGAAATATTATTGTAATTTAAAATAGTGGTTTTCTATTTGAATATACTTTAAAATAGAATTTATTCGTGTGATGCAAATCTAAATTTTCAGCATTATTACTCCAGTCTTCAGTGTCACATGATTCTTCCGAAATCATTCTAATATTCTGATTTATTATCAGTGTTGCAACCATTGCTGTTGAAACCTGTGATACTTTTTTCAGGATTCTTTGATGAGTAAAACATTCAAAAGAACAGAATTGATTTAAAATATTTTTTTGTAACAAAATTCAAAACCATTCAAAAATTTGTGGTATACTTTTATTTAGCAAGGGTGTGTTAAATTGATAACAAGTGATAGTAAAGACTTATATTGTTAGAAATATATAATAAATGCTGTTCTTTTTAACTGTTTATTCATCAAAGAGACCTGAAAAAAAAATCACAGGTTCCACAAAAAAAAAAAAAAAAAAAAAACATTTCTGATGGATCGTGTAAAGCTGAAGAGTAATGGCCAATGAAAATTCAGCTTTGCGTCACAGAAATAAACTATATTTTAAAGTATATTAAAACAGAAAACTGTTCTTTTAATAATTAATAATATTACAGGTTTTTTTCTGTATTTTTGATCAAATAAATGGAACTTTAATGAGCATAAGAGAATTCTTTTAAAAAAGATACAAATCTTACTGATCCTAAACTTTTGAACGGCAGCATATAAAAGAATCTTTAATTTTATAATGTATTGAAATACACAATAAATAAAAGTAATGAGATGTAAAAATATTTAACATCATTTTACATTGTAATAATGTTTCACAATATTAATGTAATCACTATCTTTGATCAAATGAATGCAGCCCTGGTAAGCCTTGTTTTGACTTTAGTATACTGTAAGAACTATATACATTTAGTTTAATTTAATTAATAAAGCCTTCATATTTTCTCATCTAGTTTAATTTAACTAGTTTAATTTGACTGAACTAGTAAATCTGTAATTCCATATTTTACGTATCACAAATAAATGCTTTCAGAACAGTTTGGAATTATTTTCTTGCAACAATGGAGAAGCCCAGAAGCTACAGTCAGCAGTTTTCTCCACAAGTAGTTCTCAAGACTGATTTATCATTCATCAACATGATTTCTCCTCCTATTGTGGTCTCTCTCAGGTAGGAATGCCTGTCAGTTGAATAACGGTGGTTGCTCACAGCTCTGTCTGCCCACATCAGAAAACACACGCACATGTGCCTGCACCATTGGCTACAACCTTCGCAGTGACCGGCTCTCCTGTGAAGGTAAGCTGCTGTCATGGCCTGTGCCTTTGTATTTTGTAAGGATGTCACTTTTTTTTCTTCGCATCTAACAGCAATTCATGTTATCTTTGTGTTAGCTGCTTGTTTTGTTATGTGGGAGGTACACAAAGAAAACTGTGTGACATTCGTTTGACCTCCATCTAACATCTCTCGCTTGCTGTTGTCTATCACAGGCCTGAGTTCTTTTCTGATGTACTCTTTTCATGAGGGGATACGTGGAATCGCTCTGGATCCCAGTGACCATGCTGAGACCCTGATGCCCATCAGCGGCACCTTGTTTGCCGTTGGCGTGGACTTTCATGCAGGTACAAACACGGCACTTCACGTGACTCTTCCTGCTATCTTCCACTAGTGTATAGAGCCGCTCTGCGTGCACAGCACAGATAAGGCATGTGTTGCTTTCTGTGCATTACTTTTTAAAAAATGTTTACTGTCAGATGTAGAGTCTCATATTTGCTACAGTCTCTTACCAGATCAGTAGGGACTGCATATCACATGTAGAGGGAGATAAACAGCTCAGATGGGTTAAACAAATAGGCGCAAACAGTAAATGTTCTTTCTTATCTCCTATAGCTACAACCATGAAAGACAGAAAGCAGTATAGTAGATAATCTAGCAAATGGAATAAGGGCCGACATCTCCACGCTGATGGCGTTGAGGGGTTGTTGTCATAATATGCATTATTCATTCTGTGAATGAGGTTAATTTGACAGCGGTCTGATGCGAGATTATTCAGGCTGTTTCGGGGGAGCATTTTGTGGTGACAAGTGGCATAAATGAAGTGAGCGTCAAGGGGGCAGTCCACATGTGATGGTTACCAAATTAGCATTCTAACAGTCAATAATATGAGACATTTCCATAAACATGCAAACACATATGCATGCATTAGTACGGACTACCTGCTGCAGTCACTCAAATGGGACCTGACCTTTCCTTCTCCCATAAACAAACAACCAACAAACACTGTGCGGAAAATAGTGCATATAGCCTTCCATTCAGTTTAGAACTGATGTAATGATACGTTTGCTATACAGACATTGCAAAGTATTTTTTTTTTATTTATGAATTAATTAGTTTACTTAATATTATTAAGAATAATATTTATATTTTTGCCATGTCAAAATGATCACCTTTTGTCATGTTATGTATGTGATATGATGCGTTTAGTTTACTTAATATTATTAATATTCAAATTTTTTGTCATGACAAAATTATCACCCTTGTCATGTTATTTATTTATTTTTGAATGAGAGGGTGTGTTTAGTTTATTTAATATGAATAATATTAATAGTATCTTTGTCATGTCAAAATTATCACTTTTTGTCATGTTTATTTATTTATTTATTTATTAGATATGATGCATTCAGTTTACTAAATATTATTATTAATATTATTTTTTTATCAGGACAAATTTGTCACCTTTTGTCATGTAATTTATTTATGTATTTATTTATGAGATGTGATGCATTTAGTTTACCTAATATTATTATTATTATTATTAATATTTTTTTCATGTTATTTATTTATTTATTAATGATATGATGCATTATTATTTTTGTCATATCAAAATGATCACCTTTTGTCATGTTATTTATTTATTTATAAGATATGATGTGTTCAGTTTACTTAATATTATTATTTTTAATATTATTATGTGTTGTCATGACAAAAATGTCACATTTTATGTATTTATTTATGAGATGTGATTCATTTAGTTCATTTAATTTTTATTAATATTAATATTTTGTCATGTTATTTATTAATTTATTGATGTGATGATGCATTTAGTTTACTTAATATGATCAATAGTAATATTATTTTTTGTCATCAAAATTATCACCTTTTTGTCATGTAATTTATTTATTTAATTAGGAGATGATGTGTTTAGTTTACTTAATATGATTAATATTATTATTATTTTGTCATAAATTATCACCTTTTATTGTGTAATTTATTTATTTGAAATATGATGCATTCAGTTGACTTATTTTTTATCATGTCAAAATTATCACCTTTTGTCTTGTAATTTATTTATGATATATGATTCATTCAGTTTACTTAATATTAATATTATTTTTGTTATGACAAAATTATCACTGTTTGTCATGTATTTTATTTATGTATGAGATGTGATGCATTTAGTTTGCCTAATTGTGTTAATATTAATAAAAATAGTATTATTTTAACGTTTACTCACCATTATTAATAGTAATTACATTTTTGTCATAACAAAATTATCATCTTTTGTTATGTAATTAATTAATTGATTTATTTATGAGATATGATGCTTTAGTTTACTTCATTTTATTATTATTAGCATTTTCATCATGTCAAAATTATTACCCTTTACTAACTAAAATTACAATTTTTATTTTGGATCTTACTATTTATACTATTAGGTGCTGTTATCAATAAGTCATGAATTTAACTGAAAAAGCAGTTCCTTCGAGTATAGCCTACTTTAACTTTTTTATCTGTTTTAAAATGGAGGTTTATATGTATTCAAACAAATAAAATATTACTCAGTTGTCAACTTTAATTCATTAGCTGGACAGATTGTTTTTTCCCATGCTGTGTGGGTTGGGAAACATGGCAGAATTGCTGACCTCAGCAGCAGGGCAGTAGATACAGATGGTCAAAGAGTTTCAATGCAAATGCTCTCGCCTACCACCAAAATCCGCTCACCTCAGGTGAAGAAAACCCCAGTCCAGCTCAGCCTATGACAGCCGATTACACATGCATACCATTTGCATGTTATTAAGAGGCAGCTTGTTGGAGCACGAAACAGATGAAGGCCTTCCAGCTGGCTGCTGTCACATGTAAGAGATCCGTTAGCCGAGTGTGAATTCAGTAATAACAGGAAGGATGCAAATAAATAACCGCTCTCGTCACATTCAGTTGTAGGGCAAAAATACCAGTTACATTTAGAGGATGCTTCTGTCAAAACAATCTTTTAGTCATTGCTAATCATGTTTGATTTGTTTGCAACACAGTTTTTTGCACTTTGAATGATAGTCCTCTACAAAATGCTTGTTGATTTCTGTAGCTATTGTTAGTACTAAAAAGCATTAGAAATTAATAACGGGTCTCTTACAAACAGTATAAGATATTTCATATGCTTCATTTCTTTCTGCACTTGTGTTTTTTGATGTTAAGGATCTGAGATACTTTCTCATACACTATTTATGTTGAAAGCTTTGTTCTTCATGACATATGTCCTCCTCCATACAGGCAATGATACAGTTTACTGGACAGACATGGGATTAAACCGGATCTCAAGAGCCAAGAGGGATCAGACATGGAGGGAAGACATTATCACAACTGGCATCAACAGAGTGGAGGGCATCGCAGTCGATTGGATTGCTGGTAAGACACAAACATAATTTTAACAATGGAATGCTATCTTTTTTTACCTCTGTCACAAAGAATACAAAATAAATCACTGCATTTCTAGCCTTGCTCACTAGGGCTACATATATTTGGTCAATAGATACAATATAATACAATATATGACCTGTCCTGGCAAAATGAGTCAGAATGTGCACTGACTAATTTTGAGCTAATAATTGAAAAATGTCAGTTTTGGTCAAATTTGAGGTTTTCACAAAATGAGTTCATTAAAGGATTAGTTCGCTTTCAAAACAAAAATTTACAGATAATGTACTTACATTGGTGTGAAAAAGTGTTGGCCCCCTTCCTGTCTTTTATTTATTTTTATTTTTTTTTGCATGTTTGTCACACTTTAATGTTTCAGATCATCAAATAAATTTAAATATTGATCAAAGATAAGACAAGTAAACACAACATGCAGTTTTTTATGAAGGGAAAACAAAATGCAAACCCACATGGCCCTGTGTGAAAAAGTGTTTTTCATTCAGGAACAAATGAGAAAGAGTAATTCAGATCTATCAGTCTGGAAAAGGTTATAAAGCCATTTCTAAAGCTTTGGGACTCCAGCGAACCACAGTGAGAGCCTTTATCCACAAATGGCACAAACATGGAACAGTGGTGAACCTTCCCAGGAGTGGCCGGCCGACCAAAATTACCCCAAGAGTGCAGCGACGACTCATCCAAGAGGTTACAAGACCCCACAACAACATGTAAAGAACTGCAGGCCTCTCTGTTCATGACTCCACCATAAGAAAGAGACTGGGCAAAAATGGCCTGCATGGCAGACTTTCAAGACGAAAATCGCTGCTGAGCAAAAAGAACATAAAGGATCGTCTCAGTTTTGCCAGAAAACATCTTGATGATCCCCAAGACTGACGAGACAAAAGACAAAAGTTGAACTTTTTGGAAGGTGTGTGCCCCATTACATATGTCATAAAAGTAACACAGCATTTCAGAAAAAGAACATCATACCGACAGTAAAATATGGTGGTGGTAGTGTGATGATCTGGGGCTGTTTGGCTGCTTCTGGACCTGGAAGACTTGCTGTGATAAATGGAACCATGAATTCTGCTGTCCATCAGTTTGTGACCTCAAGCTGAAGCGAACATGGGTTCAGCAGCAGGAAAATGATCCAAAACACACCAGGAAATCCACCTCTGAATGGCTGAAGAAAAACAAAATGAAGACTTTGGAGTGGCCTAGTCAAAGTCCTGACCTGAATCCTATTGAGATGCTGTGGCATGACCTTTAAAAGGCGGTTCATGCTCAAAAACCCTCCAATGTGGCTGAATTACAACAATTCTGCCAAGATGAGTGGGCCAAAATTCCTGCACAGCGCTGACTGATTGCAAGTTATCGCAAACGCTTGATTGCAGTTGTTGCTGCTAAGTGTGGCCCAACCATTTATTAAGTTTAGGGGGCAAACACACAGGGCCATGTGGGTTTGGATTTTGTTTTCCCTTCATAATAAATAACTTCATTCAAATACTGCATGTTTTGTTTACTTGTTTACTGTTATCTTTGATTAATATTGAAATTAGTTTGATGATCTTAAACTTTAAAGTGTGACAAGCATGCAAAAAAAAAAAAAAAAAAATCAGGAAGGGGGTCAACACTTTTTCACACCACTGTACCTCCTTGTCTTCCAAGATGTTCATGTCTTTCTTTCTTCACAAAGAAATTATGTTTTTTGAGGAAAACATTTCAGGATTTCTCTACGTATAATGGATATGTATGGTGCCCCCAAGTTTGAACTTCCAAAATGCATTTTAAATACAGCTTCAAAGGGCTCTAAACGATCCCAGCCAGTGAAGAAGGATGTTATCTAGCGAAACGATCGGGTTATTTCAAAACAAATTGACAATTTGTATACTTTTTAACCTCAAATGCTCATCTTGTCCTGTCTCTGCAGCACTGTTTTACCTTTTTTGTAAAGGGCGTTGGATCTTCTTTGTATGTTCACTTTGTAAACACTGGGTTGGTACTTCTGCAGCGATGTAGGGCTATTTGAGGCTAAAAGTGATATAAATTGTAATTTGTTCTGAAAATAACGATCATTCCGCTAGATAAGACCCTTCTTCCTCGACTGGGATTGTTTAGAGCCCTTTGAAGCTGCATTTAAACTGCATTTTGGAAGTTTAAACTTGGGGGCACCATACATATCCATTGTATGGAGAGAAAAAACTATTTTTTTACGACTGAAGAAAGAAAGACATGAACATCTTGGATGACAAGTGGGTGAGTACATTATCTGTATATTTTTGTTCTGGAAGTGAACTGATCCTTTAAGCACTTGTCTAGCAATCCCAATGCTCCAAATAGTAAATAAACATCTAAAATGATCTTTATTTGTACGTTTTCTGAGGGGAGTACCTTTTACACTGGTCACTTCTGGACGACTGTTGCTACTTCTTACCACAAATTGTAGGTCTGTTGTTGCAAAGCACAGCATTCTAGCTTTGTGAATATTCATATCAAATTCTCCATGACAGGAGTCCAAACAAGTGGAATATGATTTTCAAACCCATGCTGATGAAAACAAACAATTGCGCTGGCTGACTTTTGCAAAGCACTTGCATAAGACTCTAAGAGATTCATGCAATCTCCCTATAAAGTACATTATTGCGAAATATGTCTGGTGAATATGTCTGAATATGAACGTTTATTTAATGGTTGGGGGAAAATCTGATGTGTAACATTATATTAGATCCATGCATTACAGTAGGTCCTAATATAGGTCTGTCTCAATATTAATCAAACATTAAAAGTAAAGACATAATCACTTATGTCTTTTCTTTTAATGTTTGATTAATATTGAGACAGACCTATATTAGGACCTACTGTAATGCATGGATCTAATATAATGTCGCTGCTCTTGATTAAACTACTGTCTATTTGCATCTTTGTTCTTATTTTTAATGACAAAGATAAAATAAAATAGCTATATTTAGATTAATAATAAAGTAAGTTTATTAACATATAATTTAAATACATTGAAAACAGTAATATTGTGAAATATTATTGTAACTTGGCAAAAACTTACTTATTTATTCATTTATTTTTCCAGGTAACCTTTATTGGACAGACCATGGTCTCAACCTGATTGAAATCGCTCGTCTAAATGGTCTCTACCGGTCAGTTGTAATATCAGAAGGTCTGGACCAGCCAAGAGCGATTGCAGTGCATCCACAGAGAGGGTACGTCAGAGGCCTCTGAGACATCGGATCAGTTTCAACCATGTCTGCAGTTCAGTAATATAAATCTTAAGAAACATTTTAGAAATTACTGAGTGAATTTTAGGGAACTATGCAAGTGCATTAGACCGGATAATACAATGAGCTCTTGGAACATTTGAAGGTCAAATAAATTTTGTGATCTGACTTGGACTGTTTCGCTGACAAAATTGGCTTTAAAATGGCTTGGCCTCTGCTAATGAACCAAATTAAGAATTTAAAACCAGCAGATATGCATCTCCATTTAGGCAGAGGCCCATTTTGTAGTCCATTATGTGTATTGTTTCAGTAAATAGGATTGAAATATATGATTTCCAGTCTTGCCAGTTTTGTCTGGGTTTGCCTAGCCTTTGATTTGATGTTTACAGCCTGCAATCAGAATCACACAGCGAGACGACAAGTTTTAGGCATTTGAGCGTTTTAACCCGTCTACCATCTATGTGCTGACAGCAGACAGCATCAGGAGTGGGATCCACTAAATCCCAGACACCCAAAGAAACAGCCTCCTATTCAAGCCTAAGGCTATGAAAGCTGTCTTTTCCTTTTCCAGTTGAGTCAAACTTTGAATGATGTTTCCTTGGTGGTGTAACAGCAGTTATGCACTTTAAAGGAATAGTCCACCCAAAAATGAAAACTCTGACATATTTTACTCACCATCATTTTGTTCTAAAGCCATACAACTTAGTTTTGTAGAGCACAAAAGTAGAAATATTGTCCTTGTGGCTCTTTTCCTAGCAATTTTATAGTTAATGGGTAAAGTTTTTAACTTAAAAAACAGTATCGTAAAAGTGTAACCAATGATTGATGTTCCAGTCATTTAGATTTGTACAATTTTAAGAATCAAATCAAATTATTCATTGAAAATATTCAGGTCAAAAGTATGATTCATTCACAATGATTTATATTCTCTAATAAACATGCCAAGGTGCTCAAGAACCAATGTCCAATGATATATTTAGTGATAAACGACTGTTTAACAAACATCATAATTTATAAGTAATAGCCTATTTTTTGTCCTCTTTTATTAATAAATTACAGCATACATACAGGCAAGCAAATAAACCCAGAATATAAGTGCTACATTGCATGTTAAGCATTTTCCTCCCATAAAGAAAACATGGCTCAAAGAATACGGTGACAAAAAAAAAGAACAAATATACTATAGAAATTATTAAAAATGTATTCTCTGGACATGCAAGCAAATGCTGAATTTTAATGATAATTCAAGTTTATTGTGGCGTAATATAAAAAGACAGTGAAAAAGCCTAAATTTTATATTTTATTAAAAATATAGTACAGTATGTACAGGCAAGCAACGCAGCAATCCGTTAAGCCACACAGATTTGCTCTTTTTGCCGTCTTCGCCCATTAGCCTACCTTAAGTGTTAATAACGGCTTTCTACAGGGCATTAGCACAGTCTTCTATTGTGCATTAGCGCATATGGCTATCTGCCATGGATTTTTATTAATTTTAAAATTGTTATTAGTATGAATAATATTTATTAATACCAAATTGGGCCTCCAACGTCAAAGTTTTAGCACATTAAGCCACATTAAGTGTTTTAGAATGTCCCAAAACTGTGCCTTAAACTATAAGCACTGTCTGTATTTCTTTATACTTGAGTCCAAGTTTAAAATGAAAAAAATAAACCTTTATGAACTGCTTCTCTGTGAACGTACACATGAACCTCTAACTTACAAGCTGCAAAGTAAACATGAAATGTTTGTCCGAACTCAACTGGTTTTGTGAGAGAACGCAAATATCTTTGCGAGGGAACGCAAAAGTTTTGCGAGGATATGCAAACATCTTTGCAAGGGAACTCAAATATCTTCACGAGAGAACAGAAACGTTTTGTGAGAGAACACAAAAGATTTGCGAGAGATTGCGAAAGTTTTGCAAGACATTGCAAAAGTTTTGTGAGGGAATGTGAATATCTTTGCGAGGGAACGCGAATATCTTTACAACAGAATGCAAAAGTTTTGCGAGAGAACGCAAAATTTTTTGTTTGTTTGTTTTTCCTTCCCACTCCAAATTCTTTCCACTCAGATTTTTTTTCCACCACCATGTCCCTTCGGGGGCTCGGTAAAGTTCTTACTGACGCAGTCCATTTACAAATTGGTGGAATTAACACGCAGTGATGTAGAAGCAGGCATTTATCTTCTTCTGCAGAGGTGGTGTTTAGCCACACTATTACATCACTGAGGGGCACAATCCACAACCTGTCGTTTTGGCAGATTAGCATTTACTAAAAGTTGCTTTTAGACTTGGCAAAAAAGTTTTGAGTTTTTTGAGTTTTTATGATACTTCTGCATCCTTTTTGAAACTTGGAGATTTTTCTGTATAAGTAAAAGAACTTGTTTGGAATGACATTCTGGTGAATGACATTAGGACTGTTCCTTTAAGGCAGGGGTCACCACACTCGGTCCTGGAGGGCCGGTGTCCTAGAGAGTTTAGCCCCAACCCTAATCAAACACACCTGAACCAGCTAATCAAGGTCTTAATAGGTATACTTGAAACTTCCAGGCAGCTGTGTTGAGGCAAGTTGGAGCTAAACTCTGCAGGACACCGGCCCTCCAGGATCAAGTTTGGTGATCCCTGCTTTAAGGTCACTATAAAATGTAGAATTTGGTATGGTTTAAGTAGTAATCTGGATCTGTTTTCTACAATTAACAGTTATTTATTCTGGACCGAGTGGGGGAAAAATCCTTGCATAGGCCGTGCACGACTGGACGGTTCAGACCAAGTGACCCTGGTCAGTTCTGGCATCGCCTGGCCGAATGGCATCACCGTTGACTATGAGGTAGAGCCAAGTGATTCCACTTTCCAGATGCTCCGCTAACTCTCTTTTCTTCTGATGCTGATAAAACGGGGCTGTTCAAAGGGAGAGGCGCTGATGTGCATTTTCAAATTGCTTTCTAGGAAAATAGATTATACTGGTGCGACGCCCGGACCGACAAGATAGAAAGGATCAACCTTGAAACCGGGGAGGGCCGAGAGATTGTACTGTCAGCCGCCAATGTGGACCTGTTCTCCGTGGCTGTGTTCGGGGCTTACATCTACTGGTCTGACAGGTAATTTATTATTTTACTAAGTGCTACACTCTCCAAAGTGGCCCACGGAGCCAGCTGCTCCAGTCTCAACGGATTAACCCCTTCTGAGCAAGGTTATTATGAGACCTGCCGTATGTTTCTGTCATCTCCCAAGCAGACTTCGTTGGCCTTATGTAAATAAGGTGTACTGTAAGTCATCTCCAAGGTGAGGTTTTCTCAGCATTTGAGTTAGAGCTGCTTTCCTGTGTGTTTTAATGAGTCTCACTGCTTTTAATTAGGTAACTGCCACCGTAATGCTCTTTTTCTGTGCTGTCTGTGGCAGAGCCCACGCCAATGGATCGATCCGGCGCGGATTCAAGAGCGATGCCAGCGACGCCGTTACGATAAGAAGTGGTCTTGGCGTCAACCTGAAGGATGTGAAAGTGTTTAACAAAGGCCGGGAGAAAGGTTGAGGTTTCAACTTAATGAGTTTATTTTTATTATGTACATTTACTTTCATTAATTCTGAATGTGTGAGTGGGCATCGAGTGATGTTTTTCTATGCTTTTGCATGCAGGCACCAACCCGTGTGCGAGAAGCAATGGAGGTTGTCAGCAGCTGTGTTTTCACCTGGGCAGCGGAAGAAGGACTTGTTCCTGTGCTCATGGGTACTTAGCTGAAGATGGTTTTGCTTGCCAAAGATATGAGGGCTATCTTCTATACTCTGAAAGGACCATCTTGAAAAGCATCCACCTGTCTGACGAGAGCGATCTTAACTCCCCTCTCCAACCCTTTGAGAATCCAGACTACTTCAAGAACGTCATCGCTCTGGCGTTCGATTATCGGCAGCAGACCTCACACCACAACCGCATATTCTTCAGCGACATCCATTTTGGGAATATTCAGATGATCAATGATGATTGGTCTGGAAGACAAATCATAATTGAAAGTAAGTCTAGTTGGTTTTATTTTAAGTGCTTTCAGGCAGAAATGGTTTTCAAGGGGCGGTTGAAAATCCTAGTAATTGCTAAGCTTTTGCTGAGCATAAAAGATGTCCAATGATGCTTCTTCCACAAAAGCAGGCATTTGTTTTTGGTCCTGTCGTCGTCCTGATGCAGACTCATTGCAGTGAACCACATGTTGTTTAATGTTCTGCCGCTAGAACCATTCCAGCCTCTTAGCAGCCATTTGTGAAAGGCCATTTGTTGGAAACCGTAAGTGGCACTGCCTGTGATGTACAGCAAGGCCTCGATGCATCCAACATCTAGTAAAAGTGTTATAATAGCTACCTCCATTTTTCTACAACTAAATGGGACCAATTTAACTGTCAAAAAAGATGTTTAAAACACTGCATCTTTTTCTGTATCCCCACCCTTGATGGATTAAAATCGCTTGTCTCATTTCCACCATCCTCAAACTGTAACAGAAATATGAGTGGAAGCGGGGTGATATTTTTCAAGATCCTGCCTGTCACTGTCGTTGGAAAGTTCAGAATATGGTTATTGATTTCCTCATCCACGCTATTTACGACAGACGTTTCAGCCGCGATCGATATTCACGTCTGATGGCGGCCCACAATGAAAACCTAATATGCCTAATGACTGTGTATTATCCATTTACAATGTAATCAGACAATCATGACAGTTTTTAATATCAAACAACTCATGTACTACTTATTATGGCTGCACATGGACGTTCTTTCAGATCCTAATGTCGTTCACAATGTAATTTTAGATTCAGAACTCTGACATAATTAGGTTCAAATAAGTAATAAGTCTTAAATTAAATTCTGGAGTGAAACTGATGAACTTCTAGAGATGTTTTTAAAAGAAATAGTCTTTTATGGTACGATTCTTGTTTGAATCTTAAAAGCTTCAGTCCTCAAAACATAAGTCATACAGCTTTAGAACAAAACAAAAGCCTGTCCTTTAAATCGAAACACCATTTCTGTGTCCTAGGTAAACGGCAGGGGAAAATCCCTTAATGTCTTTTCAGAACTTAGTAACCCAGCTCATTTCACTTTGCTAAGGTTAATGGGATGCAGATATACTTAGAAAGCTTCTGTGTTGCATGATTAGTGCTTCTATCCACTTACAGTGCTTTCTGAATTCTCTTTTAACTAACCTCATTGCTTCTTAGGTATTAGACCTTTTTCAAATTTCACTTTTACTTAATTTGCCTGTTTTAGAGGCTATTCTTTGTGATCATGAAATGGTTTTGTTCTGATTCATTCTTGTCTTTGTTTTGCATATGTAAAAAAATAATTTACAGCAATTAGAATCACAGTTTTTTTTCTCAAGTGTATTCTGAGGAAAAAAAACATTAAAATTACACACACAAAAACAGCAGCTGTGGTTGCCAGAACTAAAACTGCCTTAACAGAAAGAAACATAGTTGTTTAATCGAAAAACCATCAAATGTGAGCTTTCAGACAGGGACTTCTGGTTTATAAGGTAAAGTAAGATCTATTACAGTTATTCAAGGAAACATACTGTTAACCAGGTTTTTGCCCTAGTGTTTTTACAGTTTTTTACCATTAAAATTACATTATTTCATACAGTGTTTGTGATGTTAGTACCAATATCTTAATTCGTAATAGGAATTTTAATATCACAGCTAAAAATAAATATGGTGTTGAATACATTACCTTTTTAAAATAAGTTAAATATAAAATGCATTATTAATATCAAATATAAACTAATTCAATTAAAACAACGGCATGCATATTTGTCAAGTAATTACTTTATTAGCATAAAATACATGATACATTAATACTAATTTGAAAATAAAGTGTGTCTATAATTAAAATTGCAGGGTTTTTTTGCCTAAAGCACACCCTAGTGAAAAATAAATATAGTAATATGTATTTAAAATACATTTATTTCATGCTAATTATACTGCAAATAAATTAACATATTTATGTACCCTGCAATTGTACTTTTAGTATATTTTATTTGTGCAGAAGTAATGCTGAAGTCTAACTAAAGATATTCTTAAATATATTTGATTGTGCTGAAGTGGAACTATTGCAATTAATGCATTATTTTGATTTTGAGTATTTTGATGCATATCCAGCATATTAATGTTCACTTGAGACATTTTTGAAGGAGAGGTGCATTTGAACACTCACGTGTACTTTTCATACCCCTGGCACACTGTAACGTTCACATAGATATCCTCCTCCTCTATCCATTTGAGCATAAGTACCCCAGCCGGTGAGAGTGAGAGTGTGATGTTGACTACAGGTTGAAATGAGCTGGCTCTTTTGATGGTGTCTCCACACTCGAGATCACTCACTTTCCCAGAGATGAAAGCCAATCCCAGCCACCTTGACTACATGCACACTTAGAAACGCATGCAAACACCCTCTCGGTTCTGTCACCAGGAGAGGGTGAGGACGTTAATAATCTGTATTTCCCTAATTAAGTCATACATCCCCTGTTAATTACTCCCTGGCCTCTCTAACAGTTTCTGCAAAGGCAAGCTGTCAGGCACTTTTTATTGTGAATGATTAATTAGTGATGGATTTCTGCAGACCGTTCATAAAGCATTCTCTAAGATTTTTCAAAGAGTAGCATTTTTAGTTACAGCCTCTGTGTTTAAACAATTGCTATTTCACTGATGAATTTTTAGACATGACAGCAGACAAAGCCTAACCGTTTTATAATGCTTAGTGAGATGTCGCTTTGATTGATTATGGTTTTCTGAATGAACACGCTCACTGTGTGATTTCAATATCAAAAAGAATGCAAGTGAAAGAAGTGTCTTATGCTCACCAAGGCTGCATTTATTTTAATTAAAACAGAGTAAAATAATAAAACATGAACATGAAGCATTTCATTTTATTATCACAGTTCAAAACAGTTGCGCTGCTGTTTGGATTCTTTGATGAATAGACAGTTCCACAAGACTTTATTTGAAATAGAAATCTTCTGTAACATTCTGACATGGTAATTTTGGTAGTTTCACATTTTCTGTGCAGTTTTTGGGAGAAAACATGTGGAATGCTTCTAAACGTATTTAGATATTGTTAAAAACTAAGTTATGAATACTAGGTGAAACCATTAACACAGAGATGTGTTTATTTCCAAATTGTAATATCAACGACAACATTATATTAAATCACCTTTCCATGTGAGTGGATTAAGGATGTGCGATATATATCTTTTACGATGATATTGTAGTTGTTGTGTAAACAATATGCACTTTGAACAGACAATTCTTGTTTTCGCCGTATTTCGACAACGAAAATAGTTCTAAACAAAGCCACAGCAGAGCTGTTTTGCGTCTCTGAGCAACACACAACAGTGTTACGTTATTGAATCAGTCAGCCGTTTGAACAAATCGGTTGAATGAATGACTCGTGCAGTGATTTGCCGCCACTTACTGGCGATTTTAGATTTGAAGGCATACTGAAGTGCTTTGAAACACGCAGAGTTATTGTGTGTTGACGTAATTTCAACTGGAACAGGGAAATATCAAGCAAATTCTGTGGACAAGTGACCGATTTCAGCCGCAGCTTCAGCGTCTATTTATAGTGTAGGGATGGGACACTTTGAATACTAGAGAGCATTTAATTGGACAGAAAGTTTGATGAGAAGCGGAAGTGCAGGGTGATGTCATCAAAATTGTTGATCCATATTGGCAGAAGTTAGAGACTATAAGTTTTGAACACTTATATCTTCTAAATGTGAAAATTTTCATTGTTTAGGAGCACACTAGCTTAAGGATAACCTTAAGGCTATATTCATACTAAAAGGCAAAAAACTTCACGTTTTGTGGTCTGCACAATTTTGATTTCATGGGGACTTTAAACTACATTTTGTTGATAATGATTTCATTTGATTGGTAACAGTCCTATTGTGTCTTACTATTTGAAATTATTGATGAAATGTAAGAATTATTTTTTTAAAGATGACAAAATAAAGCAAATAAAGCAAAATATTGTCTAATTATCAGTATCTACAAAATTCCAGAAAATTTTGAAATGTAATTTTTTGTTATTATTGCACAACCCTAGACTGGACTTAGTTTTACCAGTGGGAATGAAGAATGGTCAAATTGTATTTTTTTTTTGTTTTTTGTAGATGTGGGTTCGGTTGAGGGCTTGGCTTATCACCGTGCCTGGGACACGATTTACTGGACTAGCTCCACCACCTCGAGCATCAGCAGATACACAGTAGACCAGAGCCGACAAGGAGCTTTTACCAGGCAAGCTGTTGTCACTATGTCTGAAGATGACCATCCCCACGTCTTGGCCCTGGATGAATGTCAAAAGTAAGACAATTTTCTACTCACTTGGGTATCTAATATTGCCGGTCTGTAAAGAATACTGTGGTATTGGTAAATGGTAAAAATAGCTTTTTATCACTCTACTTACAGTGGCATGTGATTTTGGGAACCCCTTGCAGAATCTGAAAATGTGAATAATTTTAACACAATAAAAGAGATCATACAAAATGCATGTTATTCAAATCCAAACACAACTATTAAAAAAGGTTCAAACATTCACTGATGCTCCAAAAGGAAACACGATGCATTAAGAGCCAGGGGGTACAAACAGGATGAAGATGTCCAAATTATCCTTATTTTGTTGAAGTATCATTTTTTCCATTTAGTACTGACCTTCGGAAGCAACAGAAGATACTTGCATGTTTCCCAAGACAAATTAAGCACAATTTACCTTGATCTTCAAATTGCTCTTAATGCATCGTGTTTCCTTCTGGAGCATCAGTGAATGTTTGAACCTTTTTTAATAGTTGTGAGTCCCTTAGTCGTCCTCAGTGTGAAAAGATGGATCTCAAAATCATACAGTCACAGCTGGAAAGGGTTCAAATATGCAAAAGATGGTGGAAAACTGAAGAATCTGCAGAACCTGCAGGATTTTTCTGAAGAACAGTGCTCAGTTTAACTGTTTAAAACAAACAAGGGACTCATAAACAACCATCACAAAACAACAAAACAGTTTGAAGGGGGTTATTTTAATAATTTCAGCTATTTTTTTTTTTTGTCTTAGGGATTATATGTAAACATATTTTATGTAAAATATCTTACTGGACGGTAGGACAGTACTAAATAAAAAATAACACATTTTGTATGATCTCTCTTATTTTGTTAAAATTATTCACATTTTCACAGATTCTACAAGGGTTCCCAAACTTTCGCATGCAACTGTATATACAGGAAGATGTATAATTTCACACGAGAGCACATTAGTTTGTTGTCATGTGCACTGGAATGCTTATTTGCACTAAAGAACATTCAAAATGGCCAGTCATTGGTCATGTGACATGCAAGAACCAATGACGTTTAGTGTGACGTATAAAAGGTGCCATTTTTCCGCTCCAACAGAGGAAAAGATTTCATTCACTAAACAAAATGGACACATTCACTTAATAGAGAAACCTTTGTCGGTGCATAATGTGAAACAACATTGATTTTTATGTCAGGAGGAAGCATATTGACTTTTAAAATCGAGAGCAAATTGATTCGTCACACACAGGAAAACTGACATATGTGGTATGTTAATCATTCAAGAAGGAAAACATTTTAATTAGTTTGACCTCTTCAGATGAGAAGGGCACTGTGTGAAATTTGTTGTGGACAGAATATTTTTATCCCTGACCCAGCAGAGTAGCAGCTCTCCAGACATAGTGGATGGTATATGCACTTAAATATCCACTCTAAAAGAACCGTTTGAGACTGATGAACAGCATTGATATTCAGAAAGATGTGCCGACCCTGAGTTCACAGACTACATTAAACCCTCAACCTTGGAGAGAATATGCTTACTCGGTAATCTGGCACTTTTTCAAATGGACTACAGACTGCTGTTAATTAGAATCTAACCTGAAATGATTAATTGGCATAGAATGTCAGCATGTATCACTAATTTTCAATTAGTCCGTGGAATTAGACTGTGAAAGGAATTTGTAAGAGGAACGTCAAATAGGCCCTGAGGCCTTTCTGTCCACTATTATTTGTGCAGCCAGTGATATTCCCTTGCGCCAAAGAGGCGGTTTAAAAATACCAGTAGGCGACAGTATTGAATCATTTTGTCTCGCTAGTGCGCTGTCTGTAAAATCGTTCCATTCCTCTCATTTTTTTGTCCCGTGTATTTTGTAGCCTCATGTTTTGGACCAATTGGAACGAGCAGCGCCCCAGTATCATGCGCTCCACTCTTGCAGGGAAAAACATGAAAGTCATCATTAGCACAGATGTATTCACTCCTAACGGACTCACGATTGACCATAAAGCGGAAAAGCTGTATTTCTCTGATGGCAGCCTGGGCAAAATTGAACGCTGTGAATATGACGGCTCCCACAGACATGTGAGTATCACTCTTTCTTTGTTTCATGATGCTTCAGACAACATGGTTTCAATAAGAACCCTTCTACAGCATTTATTAATCTAGGTTGATGCTAATTTCTACATACGCTATATTGCCAAAAGTATTGGGACACCCCCTTCTAATGAACAGATTTAACTACTTTCCATGAGTACAAATCTTAATGTTGAAGCATGTAATGATATTCTAGGGAATTGTGTGCTTCTAATTTTATAGCATAAGTTTGGACACAACTCTTTTCTATAACATGGCAATGCCTCTGTGTATAAAGCAAAGTTCAAATAGAAATGATTGATTCAGTCATTGAGAAAGAACTTGACTGGTCTGCATAAAGCCAAATCCTAATCCCAGCTGAACACCTCTGGTGTGACTTTAAATGCAGACCTTGAGCCAAAAACTCATCACCAAACACCAATGACTTGTACATATGGGTGCAGTCATTTTAGACACTTCCAAAACTGGTGCAACAGAGATGGAAATAACTTTTTAAATACATGAATTATGCTTCCATCTTTGTTGCCAGAGTTTTGGAAGTGCCTTTATCTGTGCTAAAGAAGGGGGTCTCCCAATACGTTTGTCCATATAGTGTATGTACAAGTCATTGGTGTTTGGTGATGAGTTTTTGTCTTAAGGTTGCATTTAAAGTCACACCAGAGGTGTTCAGCTGGGATTAGGATTTGGCTTTATGCAGAACAGTCAAGTTCTTGCACAACTGAATCAATCATTTCTCTATGAACCTTGCCTTATACACAAAGGGATTGTCATGTTAGAATTGAAGAGGGTCCTGTCCAAACTGTTGCTATAAAATTAGAAGCACACAATTCCCTAGAATATCATTACATGCTTAAACATTAAGATTTATACTCGTGGAAATCACTAAAGTAGTCAAACCTTTAGGGGCAGTCATGGTCTAATGGTTAGGTAGTCGGGCTTGTAACCCGAAGGCCGCCGGTTCGATTCCCGCACTGGCAGGAATTGAAGGTGGGGATTGTGAATGAACAGCGCTCTTTCTACCTTCAATACCATGACTGAGATGCCCTTGAGCAAGGCAACAAACCCCCAATTGCTCCCCGTGCGCTGGAACAGTGGCTGCCCACTGCTCTGGTGTGTGTTCACAGTGTATGTTTATTCACTTCTCACTGCTGTGTGTGTGCACTTGGATAGGTTAAACGCAGAGCACCAATTTCGAGTATGGGTCACAACCCCCTTCATTAGAAGGGGGTGTCCATATTGTGTATGGTGCAATACTGTGTACGTGGTATTTTATAATTTAAAAAAATATGTAAACAATTTTGTGTTTTATAATTTAACATCAAATTTAGATTTTTATAATTAGGTTTAATATTAGGTTTTTGAGAAAAACATTCCAGGATTTTTCTCCATATAGTGGACTTCAATGGGGATCAGTGGGTTGAAGTTCCAAATTGCAGTTTCAATGCAGCTTCTAAGTGCTCTACATGATACCTGCCGAGGAATAAGGGACTTATCTACCAAAACAATCAGTAATTTCCTTAAAAAAAATAATAATACTTTTTAAGTACAATTGCTCATCTTACACCAGCTCGACTTACGTAGTCACGTTGGAAAGGTCACACACGACATAGGCGGAAGCACCGACCCTGTGTTAACCAAGCGAATGTGTAAAAAGCGAATGTGAAAGTCAAACATCCTTTACAAAAAAAGGTCAAACAACAATGTTGGCCTATTTTGAAGTTGGAGGAAAAAAATGAGAGTTTTTTTGCCCTAGCCTATAGGGCTGTGCAATTAATTGCAATCGCAAAAAAATCGCGATTTAAGCACATGCGATTTCTAAACCGCATAAGACTGCGATTTTATCTACCCCACCCAACGGCACCCCTGCCCCACTTAAACGTCAAGTTCATTTTAATTTCGATATAGCGCCAGATCACAATAGAAGTCATTTAAGGTTATCTTTCCTATAGAACAGGTCTATAGATTGTTCTTTTATTAAACAAACTAAATCGCCTTATGTTATTTATCTTATTTACACGAAGGCATGTCATTTCTGTCTCTACATGGTCGCGTGTTTACAATGTCTCCTCCGCGAAAACACAGACTGGATCGCGGACTCCATTCATAAAAACGGAATTTACTATAGCGCGGAATACCACGGAATTCGTTGATTTTTGGATGAATAAATCAAAAGTTGGTCTGTCACTTAATTCAAATCGCGATATGGACTAGTGTCTGTGAAAACTGAAATGCAAAAAGACCGTTTTAATATGAATCCTGCATGTTCCGTTTGCCTCTGTATGTATGAATGACAGAGACCCGTTTTTTTTTTTTTACTACACGCATACTGAAGCACACGTGAAGCTCCCGCTAATTTTTGGCATTTGCATCTCACATGAACAGATAAACTCAATCTCCAAAGCTGCTGCGAGTGTCACTTTTACCGTTTCATTTGAGAAAATTAGCATCATATACTGTACAGCGTACACACAGAAACTTCACGGCAACCTGTCAAAATAAAAGTATGGTTTAACATGAAACAGAACAATATTAGTCTTGTATTACTTTTGTACAGTATCATGTACAAAACATACATAAAACAATATATATAATAAAAAAAAATATATTACAACAAGATTAACCACTTAATTGTAGAAAAAATACTACAACTATTATTTAAACATTTTAAACTGAATATAATTTTTCTTTCATTTATTGATTTTAACAGTAAACTTCTGTTTGTTTGCCAAAAATTAAAAGGGTTTATTTTTCATTTGATTAAAAAAAAATAAATGTTTATGCTTTTTGATTATCAGAAAAATTAAAATACATAAGAATTTCTAAAAAAAAAAAAAAAAAAAAAAAGCAAAAGATTGTAGAGCCCTCAAAATGTTAAAACAGACTGTTTTGAACTTATTTTTCCACTGAAATGAATGGGAAAAAAGTAACATGGCTAATTTATTTTATGTTGTCTGTTTTAAAGACAATTTTACAACAGTTTTGTTTATTAAACTTAATACTATGTTATTTCATTGTGAAATGTTTTGTTATGCACTTATTGTGCACTGAATACATTTAGAATATATGTAGCTTGTTTGAAAAAGCAAAAACAGTTGCCAAAATCGCAAATAAAATCGCAATCGCAATATTCGTTCAAAAAATCGCAATATGATTATTTTGTCCATATTGCACAGCCCTACTAGCCTACCTTTTTGAACCAAAGTACACAGACAAAGAACTAACCTTTCGTGTGACCTTTCCAAAGTGACTATATGACTATATATGAGCTAGTGCAAGATGAGCATTTGTGGTTATATAATAGACATACTGCAAATTTGGACCTTCAACCCGTTGGCGTTCATTCTATGGTGAAAAATCCTGGAATGTTTTCCTCAAAAACCTTAATTTCTTTTTGACTGAAGAAAGAAAGACATGAACATCTTGGATGACATGGGGGTGAGTAAAGTACCAGGAAATTTTAATTCAAGAATGAACTAATCCTTTTAAGCAAATTAATGTATTATTATACGCTGATAAATTATTCAAATTGATCACGATTAATTGCATATCAGTAATTTTTGAGAAAAACCCAAAATGAAGATACTTCAAAGATTCTTTTATTGCTTTTTGAATAATAAATCGTATTAAATGAACCCTAATGGGTTTCCTGTTCCAGTTCATTGCATTTTTTTTCTTTATTTGTTTCTTATTGTTTAATTAAGTGCTTTTGATTAGTGGAAGTAACAACCACCAATTTCTACTCATTTTCTAAAACATAAACCTCAGTTGGGTTTTGCAGTTGGGTCACTACATGTAGACGGTAATGACTTGATGACAACCCAAAGGATGGGCAACCCTCTGGAGTTATTAGTGTCCACTGATGCCGGGTCCAATGACCCTTCACAAGATCAGCTTAATCGTAATGAATTATCCACTTTGAAGAAACATGACAAAGAGTTAATTAGAGTTCCTCAACCTCCCAAACTAAGCGCACTAGTGGTAATGAAAGCTTATTTTGAGACCCCTGCCGGGCCGTCCTATCAACTAGCCAATTAAACTGTGAAGAATTAAGCAAAACTAAATCAACATGGCTTTTGGCAAACTGCCTTGCAGTTTTGAATCTCCCAACTGGTTTTAGTGCAAGGGTTTGTGAGTGGAAGCTTAACGGTACGCATGGTTAGACTTTCTCTGAAGAAACACAATCTGTCACACTGTGAGGTGCCATCCTTTATATCATATCCTCACAAAGAGGACTATTATTATAGATGCACGTTTTTTATTTTTTGTAATGGCCATCAGACCTGCGAGCAAATGCATGTGGCTATAGTTGTTAGCCGAAAACTCTATTTGACATCTATTTGATCAGATAAACAGAGATAATTAGTGCTGGAGCAGAACGCTTGCACCCCTAAATTTAATTCTGAATCAATATGCTCCATCAAAAACCATCTGGCATGCTCTTCATTTTCCACCCCCTCTCGGATCTCCAGTTGTTGTTTGCTCAAGCTGGGCTCTCTTAATCAACACCTGTCCTATTTTTCCCACCATGGTGGCAGGGCTAATGTGATCACGGCTACAAGCGTGTTCCTGTTAATGGTTGGGTCTCCGGAGCTGTGGGACATCCTCCCGCCCCACAGCCTGGAAACTCCCAGAAGGAGTCGTGTGATGTATATCTGTGTCCGTCACCATGACACCTGCATTAACACTCACAGGATCTGGGCTAAACTGGCTACTGGGGGATTATTTAAAGCATGTATCCTCCACCTACACATTAGTTTTAGTCCCCTCAAAGAGACTTTCCAGTGCTCGTCAGAATGGGTTTTTATCCATTGTTTTTAATTGTTAGCCATTGGTTTGATCCTTGTGTGACAACTGGTGGCCCAAAACTATTGTTTTATGTATGTTTTGCAACAACTGATAATAGTGAGGAATATTTTGACAGGAGGATGGCTGAAATTTTCGGATGCATGATTTATCAGTACCATACCAAATAAGAAATTTCGATAACACTTTACAATTTATTAACATTAGTTAATGTATTACTTAGCTTGAACGAACAATGAACAATGCATTTATTACACTGTTTATTAATCTTTATTAATGTTAGTTAAGAAAAATACAGTTACATACATAATAAATTTTAAACTGTGATTTTAATGATGCCTCAGTAAACTCAGAGATTCATTTGCAGATCATAATTCTATTTTTTCTGTTTTTATTACCATATACAGTTGAAGTCAAAAGTTTACATACACCTTGTAGAATCTGCAAAATGTTAATTATTTGACCAAAATAAGAGAGATCATACAAAATGCATGTTATTTTTTATTTAGTACTGACCTGAATAAGATATTTTACATAAAAGACATTTACATATAGTTTATGAGAGATTAGAGATTAAATAATAGTTGAATTTACAAAAATTACCCTGTTTAAAAGTTTACATACACTTGATTCCTAATACTTTGTTGTTACCTGAATGATCCACAGCTGTGTGTTTTTTGTAATAGTTGTTTAGTGATAGTAATGAGTCCCTTGTTTGTCCTGAACAGTTGAACTGCCCGCTGTTCTTCAGAAAAATCCTTCAGGTCCCACACATTCTTTGGTTTTTCAGCATTTTTGTGTATTTGAACCCTTTCCAACAATGACTGTATGATTTTAAGATCCCTCTTTTCACACTGAGGACAACTGAGGGACTCATATGCATCTATTACAGAAGGTACAAACACTCACTGATGCTTCAGATGGAAAAACGATGCATTAAGAGCGGTAAAAATTAGAGGGGTGAAAACTTTTGAAGATCAGGGTAAACTTATTTTGTCTTCTGGGGAACATGTAAGTATCTTCTGTAGCTTCTGAAGGCCTGTACTGAATGAAAACAAATAGGATATTTAGACTAAATAAGAAAAATGACACTACCCCAATTCCGTTCAAAAGTTTACACCCCTGGCTCTCAATGCATCTTTTTTCCTTCTGAAGCATCAGTGAGCGTTTCTCATTCTAAGTTTTTTCCTTCAGTTCTAACAGAACTTATTACAAGCAGTGCTATATATGGACAAAGCGTGTCGCTATATAAAGGCGCTTCAGAAAATGACAAACGAAAAAGGAGCTGGATTCAGCCTCATAAATTCCATGAACTGCTCTAACGAAATCCAAAATTAAAGCTCAATACACACAGCCGTATTGCACCATTAGCCCATTTCACAGCGAGGTTTCTCTGCCGTCACAGAGGATGTGTTAAAGCAGACATCAGGCCGTGATATTATAATTATACTGGACCCTTGAACTTGGCTTTATGGACCTGCCTTGAACTTGGCAAATGCAGTATTGTGCCAATAGCTCATTTCAAGGAGCGGTTTCTCAGCCGTCTCAGGATGCTTTAAAGCAGACATAAGGCTGTGATATACATTACAACACACTTACATACTGAATATTACAATGGATATAATACATGGCAGCACACAAATATATACTATATATCGACTATATATACTCTATACGCAAATGCTTTATACTTTACCTTCTTTATTTGTTGCCAGGTGATTGTAAGGTCAGGTCCTGGCACATTTTTTGGACTTGCTATCCACGGAAACTACATTTTTTGGTCTGACTGGACTCGGAGGGCTGTGCTACGGACCAACAAGTTCACCGGAGGAGATACTAAAGTTCTCAGGGCTGATATTCCCCACCAGCCAATGGGAATTATAGCAGTTGCCAAAGACACTAATAATTGTAAGTATTCCAGAATAAATGATTGGTCCCTGAAAGCAGCCTCTGAAACTTTTCATATATGTGTTGCTTGCATTAAATTCACAGTTGAGCTTTCTCTAGCAGTGGCTCTTTTTGAATTCTAAGGAATAGTGGGAATGATAAATTAGAGTGGACTTATTTAGTAACCAAGCAAACTAAATTGGAGACATAATTAATTTAAAAAAGTATCCTCGAGTCACAGAGGATGCTCTGAACTGTCGCAAATGTGAAAAGTAGGACATTGGGAAATCGGTTTAAGAGACTCCCGACGGTTTCTGTTTGTGAGCCTGCTGTGAGGGGTTTTCTCCTCTCATTTGTTTGATCATGCCATATGATTGCAGCTGTCTGCCCCTAAACCATTTATACCTAAGGAATGTTACCAGTTTGCACTGCCAAAGAGAGATGTGTTCATTCAAAGACAGGTGTGAAGATAACTGCTGTTGTGATCAACTTACAGAAATCTTTCGTTCCTGTTATTTCATCTGACACTATGCCAAGTTAACACACCACCTTTGATTTTTGAGACTCGTTTCCATATTCATGCTGAGTCACAGCACAGTGAATTAGAGATGCTGAGCTCTTCATAGGTAGGGGTGCTTTATACAGCTCCCAGAAGGGCAATGTTCTGGATTCATAACACTTCCTGACAGTCTGGACGTTCATTTAAAAGTTCTTTGATCAGTCTGATTAAATCAAATTTTTTTCTATTTAGAGTTTTCGTGTTAAATATATGTTTCCTGCATAATAATTTGAGTAAAACTTGCAGAATGTCTTGGTATTTGATTTGACCTCTTTTTTTTTTCTCTTTAATGACAGCAGTTAGGCATTGTGAGCTGAAAACCTGTTCTCCAGCCTGATTTGAGAACAATCCAAAAAGCATCTTGTGCTTTAATGGAAGCAAGAACATCTGACATCTGTTAATACCGAAACTAAAATGAACACCATAAAAAAATCTCATTATGTGAAATACAATAAACTTCAACTGAAATAAAATAAAATACAAAAATTACTTTGTCAGTAACATGTCTCATTTTAAATTAGTTTAACTTGATGTACTAAAATAACTCAAACTAAAACTGAAATAAAAATGAATAAAAACTATATAGACGCTACTTAAAAATATCAAAAATGCACAACAAAATTACTAAAACGCCTTAAATCTTGTAGACATCATACAAATCTTATGTGAAATAAAATAAAAAATAAGAACTTTTACAAACTTTCTCAGGAACTTGTCTCATTTTAAATTTGTTTAATTTGTAATAAATGAACTAAAACTGAAATAAAAATGAATAAAAATGATGTAGACACTACTTAAAAATGTCAAAATTCACAACAAAATGACTAAAACAACAAAAATCTTGTTAGTATCATAAAAAATGTATGTGAAATAAAATAAACTTAATCTGAAAAAAAAAATATATATATATATATATATATATGTGTGTGTGTGTGTGTGTGTGTGTGTGTGTGTGTGTGTGTGTGTGTGTGTGTGTGTGTGTATAAAGTAAGGCTTCGTCAGCAACTCATTTTAAATTAGTTTACCTTGATATGCTAAAATAACTAAAACTAAAGCTGAAATAAAACTTAATATAACTATATAGACACTGCTAAAAATTGCATAAATGCACAACAAAAAATCTTGTTATGTGAAATAAAATTACTTCTTCAACTTAAATAAAATAAAAGAACTAAAATAACTAAAACTAAAACTGAAATAAAAACTATATAGACACTACTTAATGTCAAAAATGCACAACAAAATTACTAAAACACCATAAAAAAAATCTTGTGAACACCATAAAAATATCTCATTATGTGAAATAAAATCAACTTTATCTGAAATAAAATAAAATATAAAAACTTTTTAAGGCTTTGTCAGAAACTTGTCTCATTTTAAATTAGTTTAACTTGATGTGCTAAAAAAACTGAAGCTAAAATAAAATCAAATAAAACTATATAGACACTGCTAAAAATGTCAAAAAGGCACAACAAAACGATTAAAACACTTTTCAGACTTTCTCAACAATGTCTCATTTTAAATTAGATGAACTTGATGTACTAAAATAACTAAAATAAAAATTAATAAAAGCTATACAGACACTACAAAAAATGTAGAAAATGCACAACAAAATGACTAACAATTTAAAGTTAAATTGAAAATGGAAAATATATATTTTTAATAAAAACTACAATAGTATTTCAATGAAACACTGTTGCAATGTAGTCACATGTTTAATGTCACAAATTTGCATATTTGATTATATTAAACTTAGATATAAAGCATAATCTGAAATATTTCTGATTAATTTAGTGTTTTTAATTCATTCTCCATTTTCTTGCTTTTAAATAGTTTTAAAATTGGATTTTTACTTAGACTCTTAGACTTTTGAACCCCACTCTTTTCATTTCCAAAGCCCAACAAAGAAAAAACAGTACAGTTCTTAACAACTTATTTTGCTTAGGAATTGCACTTTGCAGGAACTCCAGGGTATTCAGTGAATAAGCCCCTGATGTACTGCATTTGTCAGTGTATTCTAATAGTCAGCTCTTTTTAAGAAAGCAGACCTGTTTTTAGCTCAAAGTTTTACGAATTGCTCACTTCAAAGACTTCAGAATGACTTTTCTCCGTGTTCTTGTTTGTTTGTTGTTTAATATTGTTATTTAGGGCTTTTTAATATACTCAGAGCACTGTTGTGATGGTACAGTACGTGATGTTCTCTTGTCCCCGTGTTTCAGGCGAACTATCTCCATGCAGGGTTCTGAATGGTGGCTGTGGTGACCTGTGTCTCCTTACTCCAGATGGCACAGTCAACTGCAGCTGCCGAGGAGAGCGGATACTGCTCGATGACAACAGATGTGTGTGTAAGTTTCACCATGCTTCTCTCATGAGTCACTCCACCTCAGAAACTTTGCTTCATTTATTCCAGCATTTGTTTTGTATTTAAGTAGACATCGCTGTGGCTGTTGTTCAGAAGTTAGGGATTTGAACTCTTCCTGTGCCATTTGTGCTAATGACATGAATGGTATTTCAAACATTTTAGCTTTTTGAGAAAAGGTATGCTGTTGGATCTCACTTTTGTCATCATTTTGTGTTCTCTTTCATAGCTAAAACATCCTCTTGCAACATCCACACTGAGTTTGAGTGTGGAAATGGGGAATGTGTAGACTACCAGCTAACATGTGATGGAATTGCCCACTGCAAAGACAAGTCAGATGAGAAAATGCAATATTGTGGTAAGTAGCCGATCACAATGCTTTGGCCGTATGTACTCCCTGCTCCCGGATCATGAAAGCAGTAAGCACGCAGAATTGGTTTAAGGTGGCAGTTCCATTCCCTGAGGCTTCAACCTAATAAAATGAGCCGCTTCTCCTTACTGCTTTCAACCAGAGGAGCAAATGGGAATAAACCCAGAGCAACAGAAAGAGTAAATAAGAGAGAGGATATGAAGCTTTTTTTGCCCTGATGTGAAAGATTTGCTGTGCCGTTGCTTTTTCCGTATCGCTAGACAACAGGAGCTGCCGAAAGGGTCATCGTCCTTGCTACAACAGGCGTTGTGTGGCTAACAATCGCTTTTGTGATGGAATCGACGACTGTGGAGACAACTCAGATGAGGCGTTTTGTAACAGTGGGTATCTTGTCTTTGAATATTATTTTGACATTTCGCATTTAAATTTCACTTAAGGAACTCTATAAAAGAAAATAGGCAGCAAAAAAATATATTATGCCGCTAGTAGGTTTATTTCGGACCTCAAAAATGACACCCAATTTTCAAACAGTGAATGCATTTCACAAGTCATTTTCTTTGGAACTGTCTGGAAGACCCTGTTATCATCAGTGAATTGCGGTGCATATCATACAAATATCTGCACACAATATTTCATTCATTTAAGCGCACGTCCAGGTGCCTTAGTCTCTCCGCTCTCCGTGTAAATGAAGTGTCTCTGTTCCAGATGTCACGTGTGCTGCGTCTGAGTCATCCTGTCAAGATGGAACTTGCATACCAATATCCTCCTGGTGCAACCAGGTCATCGACTGCGCCGATGCCTCGGATGAAAAGAACTGCAGTAAGGCAGCTCTGCTCATGTTGCAAAGCAGCACACGTTCTCTCTATCCTACTGTAATAATCATTGCCTTGACGTATCAGACTATTATAGACTACAAATGCAATGCATTCCTAGACAGAACTGAGGATAAATCAATAAACTGCCATTAAAGGGACAGTTCACCCAAAATGAAAAAAAAAAAAAGTCTTTATGACTTTCTTTCCTTTTTCCACTTTCTTTCCTCAGTGGAACAGAAAAGGTAAAAGTGGAACAGAATATCCTTTCCACTTTTTAATAAAAGGGGCAGAAATGACAAAAAGCAGGTCTTGGGGACTTTTGTGCTACTCCAAATTTTTTTTAATGTCATATGATATAGTAGTCATTATCTTAGTCAAGTTTGGTACATTATTTAGTCTAAATTAAGCCATTATTCACTGGAAATGTTCCCTGCTGTAGCTCTCAAATCAAATATGGCAGCATTAACATTAGAGCCAATTGTGTTTGCAATTTCAGTCTGTTTTTTATACAAAGCTATCATACGGCTACAGCAGACTTACAGTGGTGGCCAAAATTATTAGAACACTAGTATTTCCACCAGCAAAAAAATGGTTTTAAGTCAGTTATTTCTATCTTTTGCTGTAGTGTTTCAGCAGGAAATATCAGTTTACATTTGCAAACATTCATTTTGCCATTAATTTTAATAATTCAGTGAGATTTCTGACAGCAGCCAGTGATCCACACAGAGATCTGATCTCATCATCATCCAGTCTGTCTGGAATGACATGAAGAAACAAAACAAACTGAGGCAATGTCTCCAAGATGCTTCAAAAGACCTACCAGCAAAGCTAGCAGAAAAACTATGCGCAAGTGCACCTAGGGCAAAAGCTGCTTTAAATGCAGAGGATGGTCACACCAAATGTTGATTTAATTTAATTAATAGAAGTTAATTAATAAAGAAAATCTATTTATGGATTTTTTTCTGACAGCATCCTAATTCTACAGCATTTTTACACAAGGGCCTAAAACTTTTAACAGTACTGTAGCTTTGCAGGTAGGTTTCTTGAAGCATCTTGGAGATGTTGCCACAGTTCTTCTGGATTTAGTCATTCTCAGTTTTTTTCATTTCAGACAGACTGGATTATGATGAGATCAGATCTCTGTGTGGAGCACTGGCTGTTGTCAGACTCCTTGTGCAATCAAAAAAATCTCACTGGATTATTACAATTAATGGCAAAATGAATGTTTGGAAATGTAAACTGATATTTCCTACTGACACGCCACAGCAAAAGATACAAAAAAATATATTTTTTTTAGCTAGTGAAAATACTAGTGTTTTAATAATTTTGGCCACCACTGTTTATACGCTGCCATTCAAAAGTTTGGGATCAGTAAATTTTTTTGAAAGAAACCTCTTATGCTCACCAAGGCTGAATTTATTTGATTAAAAATAAAGTTGAAACAGTAATATTATGAAATATTATTACAATGTATTGTTCCACCTTATATTTGGTGGCCTTAACTACTATGTACTTACATCAAAAAATAATTACAATGTACTTGTGTTCATATTATACTGCATAATTTGGTGGGTGGGTTTATGTGTAAGGTATGGGTCAAGTATAATTACAGAAATTAATTACATGTAATTGCATGCAGGTAATTTAAAAAAAAAGTTCAATGTAAAAACATTTACAGTGGTGTGAAAATGTGTTGGCCCCCTTCCTGATTTTTTTTTTTTTTTCATGTTTGTCACACTTTAATGTTTCAGATCATCAAACAAATTTCAATATTAATCAAAGATAACACAAGTAAACAAAACATACAGTTTTTGAATGAAGTTTTTTTTTTTTATTATGAAGGGATAACAAAATCCAAACCCACATGGCCCTGTGTAAAAAAGTGTTTGCCCCCTAAACTTAATAACTTAACAACTGCAATCAAGCATTTACAATAATTTGCAATAAGTCTGTTACAGTGCTGTGCAGGAATTTTGGCCCACTCATCTCGGGAGAATTGTTGTAATTCAGTCGAGTATGAACCGCCTTTTTAAGGTCATGCCACAGCATCTCAATAGGATTCAGGTCAGGACTTTGACTAGGCCACTCCAAAGTCTTTTGTTTTTCTTCAGCCATTGAGAGGTGGATTTGCTGGTGTGTTTTGGATCATTGTCCTGCCGCAGAACCCATGCTCGCTTCAGCTTGAGGTCACGAACAGATGGCCGGACATTTTCAGAATTATCTTTGATTAATATTTAAATTAGTTTGATGATCTGAAACATTAAAGTGTGACAAACATGCAAAAAAAATAAAATATCAAGAAGGGGGCCAACACTTTTTCACACCATTGTATGTACACAATAAGTGCATTGTATCATATGATTAATTTAAATCTAAGTACATAGTTGTTAAGACCACCTAGTATAAAGTGGGACCCATTTCTTTACGCAAATCTGGATTTTGAGCAATTATACTCCAGTCTTGCATCGCATGGTCCTTCATAAATCATTCTTATATATTGATTTGTTGCTAAATAAGTATTTCTTACTTACTTGTGCTGTTTAATATTGTTGTGGAAACCGTGATACATTTTTCTTTTGCTTTAATGAATAGAAAGTCCAAAAGAATGTAATTTATTTGAAATAGAAATCTTTTGTTAATGTTTGACTGTCACTTTTGATCTATTTAATACACCCTTGCTGAGCTTTATGATACATTATTACTTTAATGATGCTTTTTGTAATTTTGGAGACCCAGTTCCATTCACTTTTATTACATTGCAAAGAGCGGTCTGGATAATATTAAGAAAATCGAGTTTTGAGAGTCATATGGTCTGAATGGTGTGAGAGCCTGTAAATAATGATAGGATTTTTAGATTTGGGTGAACTATTGCTTTAATTTTGGTCATGGGCGACATTTGACTCTTGAGTCAGGGGGGGCAAGAAAAAAAATCAGATGTAAGCATTAAAACAGTGCCCTACGGTATTGCAGCACATCAAAGCAGTCAATTAAAGCGCTGCACTTCAGCCCGGGCCGATGGGCCCTGACTTTTTTTTACACCCCAGGGCTACGGCTTCGGGCCAATTTTCACGTCATAGTTCAGACCCGGGCCGGCATCGGGCCTGTTTTAGGGGCCGTTCACATGTCGCGCCTAAAAACGCGTGGAAAACGCTAGGCGCGCCGCTTTCTTCCTTGTCAACAAAGCGCTCAGGCGCTTGCACTCCGGAAGCGTCTGCCGTTTCTAAGCAACCATCAGCTGCGCTCTAGCTCCAAGCTGCGGTGCGCTTGCGACATTCTGAAAAGTTGAGATGTTTTTATCTCGATGCGGTGCGGACGCGCCCGGAAAAAACGAGCGCGTCGCACCGCGTGCGCGTCGCGACCGCGTCGCTTCCAAAATGCGCGCGCAAGCCGCGCGTCTCCATTTGAAATAATGAACTTGCGCGCGCAAAAGACGCTTCATGTGAACGGCCCCTTAGGCTTCTCCTTATTTTCATAATTTAGACAACCATCAATTATGGTGAAGAAAAAAAATGCCGCGCTGGTGGAAACAACACGAAACTTCACTTTCGCTTTCACTTTTGAGACCGACTCAGACACCGTTTAGTGTGCTTTAGTGCAGCTGAATCCGCGTTCAAGCGCACACAATAGGCTAAAACTCACCCCAAGCACCGGCAAAAATAAATAACAATGAATGTGTCGAGGAAAGAGTAAGGACATAAATGAATTATTTATTAATTAATTTGTGTATTCTGAGTCAGTGTCGCAATCTCCTTTTTGGACGCGCCTTCAGAGAGAAATTCATCTTTACAGATTACATGAAAGAGTTTGTGCTTTTGATTTGTTTTATTTCGTTAAGTAATAATTTAAAGCTTTCTATAAATGTATTTATTATGTCTGTGAGGCATGCATTTCGCTTAATTTTGTTAAGCACTCCTGTTCAAGAACCAGACGGCAGAAAGCACATAATTTTTGTTTTCTTTATTTTATAAAAATGCTGTAACGTTTTTTTCGATGTATTACTCGTACTTTGTGAGCAAAAATGACGGATAATTTTAAATTGCTTCCAATGAAAAAAATGCAAGTGATTGCGCTGGTGCCTCGATGTCCTGCAAGCTTTAGCTTCCACTTTCTGCACAAACTATGCGCATATAGCTCACATGTATCTGTAACGTTTAAACTACCATTGTTTTATACTTCAACTGTTTTATATCTATAGATTTCATTTTAGGCAAGTCGTGATGATTTGAGAAGGCAAACTGATCAAACAGACTATGATCAGTCTTCCGCTGGGCGCTGTTCGGTAAATATATATATTTTTAACGAATAAAAAATGCTCCAAGCGTTTTTCTAAATTAGCTAAATAAAAAACGAAACTAAATATAAACATTTTACCATTACATACAAAACTGAACTATTTTATAGCTGAAACAGTAAGTTGTTTTGGGAGAAGGGGAAAATATATTTTTATCCCGTCTATTGCTTCACCGTTATTTCGAGAATAAACCCAGCGTAAATATGCAAATGTCACTCCCAAAACACATCAGCTTACATGTGCCGAAAAACGAAAGTTTCATACAAATTCTAAATGGATTATAGCCTGGAAAGTGCAAAGCACGCTCCCCTTATTATCACTAAAAATTCATAGAGATCTCACAAAATTCCGTTATAATTAATAAAGCTCTCTAAACTACACAATTAATATTTTATTTACATCGCGTCTACACTCATAAGATGATTCACGAGCGCACAAAACGGCACTTAATAAAAACCGATCAGGCGCTTCCAGCAGTGAGTGAATTCTGACAAGTGTTTCTAATTGTTCGGAAACAACAGATATGTCTGTGATTGGCTACATTGCTCAACGCTGCAAAAACACGTTGGATAGTTTGCCAGATCTTCAATTGCTTTGCTTTCGTTTGAGGGTTACATAGCACCGTCTAGTTCCCAAGTACAACCGAGCCTAAGCTTGGCTAAAGCAGTTGCAGCGGGGCTGTCGAGGATTCCATGACTAACCACAGGGGGGGCAACTGCCCCCCCTTGCCCCCCCCTAATGTCGCCCATGATTTTGGTTATTAATTATATCTCAAGTAACCTAGATAACAAGGTCTTTCCTTTTTTCCAGATCACACAGATTGTGCAGACTTTTACAGAATGGGAGTGGCAGAAAAGGCCTTTGTCAGCTGTAACACCACCTCACTCTGCGTTCACCATTCCTGGCTGTGCGACGGAGCCAATGACTGCGGAGATTACGCAGACGAGAGGAACTGTCAGGGTAACGCTTACTATAACTCTCCTTTTGTTAGCTTTGCAGCTTGAAGAAGCCAGGTTCCATTAAAATCGAATTAATTTTGTCGAAACACTATTTATGAAAGAGGTAATGAAGCAGAGACAAGCCCCTGTCTTTTTCTCCATGCTTGAAGAGCTGGAAAAGGTATGGAAGGCTGATGAATAATTATTGGTGATTGTCAGTCTTGCAAAGAGCAGACATTTAAACACTCGTGCAAACTGCGGCCCCTTCAAAACCGCTGATGAAAAGGTGGCTTGAAAATTAGTCTTGGCAGATTTCAGCTTATTACTCATTAGCGTGTCAGTGGTTTCAAATAGAAAGCAAATGTGGGATTTATCGGAGTAGACCTGTTTGAATGGAGATGTACTTTTAATGAGGCAAGTGCACTTTTACACCCTTATAGTTCCATAGAGAATTGCATCACATAAAGATTTCATCTGCCTGGGAGCGATTTTAGGGAGGGGATAATGACCCAAACAACCGCTGGACCAAATTCTCACTACACTAAGCAAATCTCGCACTTATTTACGTTCTCCCTAATCAAACGCGTATTTTCTCTTACTGCCGCAGTCTCCCACGGGCAGAAATGTGCAGAAGGCCACTTCGCCTGTCCCAGCGGGAACTGCATATCCAGCGTGTGGCTTTGTGATGGGCAGAAGGATTGTGAAGATGGTGCAGATGAGTTCCAGTGTGGTAAGCATGACTGGTATTAGTCTCCCATTGCTTTCACTCGGCTTGATTTCTCATGTGGAGCGAGAGATTATGGCCCACCTCTTGAGATGAGCTTTGAATGCAGAAACCAATTCAGCTGCTAATACTGAGGTCAAGAGAAGCATTTTCAGGTGATAAAAACCAATCTCCATGTGTACCTGTGTCCTTGGGACTTGCATGTATGTATATAACTGGATCCCTCAAAGCATTTTCAGTTCACATAACGGTTCTATGAACTTCAGATAGATAGATTATATATTATACATTTAGTTATTTATTATGCTGATTGTGTATGTATGTATGTGCACTGTCAGTCTGTTTTTGAACAGTAAGATTTTATATATATATATTTTTTTATTTTTTTTAATGTATCTTCTGCTCACCAAGCCTGCATTTATTTGATCCAAAGTACAGCAAAAACAGTACAATTGTGAAATATTTTTACTATTTAAAGTAACTGTTTTCTATTTGACTATATTTTAAAATTTAATTTATTCCTGTGATTTCAAAGCTGAATTTTTAGCATCATTCATTACACCAGTCATATGATCTTTCAAAAATCATTTTAATATTCTGATTTGCTGCTCAAAAAACATTTATTATTATTATTATTATGAAAACAGCTGAGTAGATTTTTTCAGGTTTCTTTGTTGAATAGAATGTTTATTTAAAATATAATATTTTTGGTATCATAGGAATAAATTACATTTTAGAACTATATTCAAATAGAAAACAGTTTTTTAAAATAGTACAAATATTTCAAATTTTTTCTGTTTTTGCTGTACTTTGAATGAAAAAACTGGCTTGGTGAGCAGAAGAGACTTATTTAAAAACATAAAAAATCGTACTGTTCAAAAACTTTTGACGGGTACTGTATTATAATTTTTTGCATGCATAAATCTGTGAATAAATTCCTTTTTTTAAACCTATGCACCACATCTATAATGGATATGCTCCTTTTTTGGAATTTAAGGGATGTTTTTCTCCATAAGATAATCTAACTTCTTAGCTCACCGTCAGCACTGTGAATGGAGATAGGATATCTGCAAATGTAGCAAGAGAGCATCAGGCAGTCAAGGAGAATCATGGGAATTTGAGACCAATCTTTCCTGCTGCAACCCTTAATTTCATTCTCCATGCTGTAACCCCAGGAGTGGACCACTCTGACTCTTTTGGCAGGCAGAGTCTGTCTAGAATAGAACTGAAAGGAATAAAAAATAAATACTTGGCTTAGATATAAACTGTCGTCCTTGTCATCTGCTTTACTGTTATTGCAGTTTGCACATGCATGGGCATGTTGTAGTATATAATTATGTTGATGTATAATTATATTCCATCAGATCTGTGAGGTATTCTTCATCAGGAAAGAATGTTATAAAAAATGTCATCCTTTAGGCATGTCTGTTGAAGTACAGTACCATTCAAAATGTAATGGTTAGAAGGTTTTGTAAGTTGGTGATTTTTCTGAAAGTAGTCTATTATGCTCACCAAGGCTGCGTTTATATTTAAATACAGTGTAAACAGTAATACTGTAAAATATAATGAAGATTTAAAGTGACATAAGATGTTTTCATATAACAATAATAGTTGAATTTATATTAATGACCACAATCAAAGGTTTATATGCATTTGTTTCTTCTGTGTTGTTACCTGAATGATCCACACCAGTTTTTTTTTTTTTTTTTTTTTTTAGTTATTGTTGTTCATGAGTCCCTTGTTTGTCCTGAACAGTTCAACTGCCAACTGTTCTTCAGAAAAAAATCCTTCAGGTCCCTCAAATTCTTAGATTTTTTAGCATTTTTGTGTATTTGAACCCTTTCCAACAATGACTGGATGATTTTGAGATCCATCTTTTCAAACTAAGGCAACTATTGCAGAAAGTTCACTGATATGCTTCAGAAGGAAACACAGAATCGGATGCATTTAGAGCTGGGGGGTGAAAACTTTTGAATTTGAAGATCAGAGTAATTTTAACATATTTTGTCTTCTGGAAACATGTAAAATCTTCAGTAGCTTCTGAAGGGCAGTACTAAATGAAAAAAAAAAGTGATATTTAGGCAAAATAAGAAAAAATGTACACACCTTCATTCTGTTTAAAAGTTTACACCTCTGGCTCTTAATGCATCGTTACACAAAATACACAAAAACCAAAGAATTTGTGGGATTTTTCTGAAGAACAGCAGGTAGTTTACTGTTTGGGACAAACAAGAGACTCATGAACAGCTCTCACTACACAAAAAAAAAAAAATATTATTCAGCAACAACACAGTATTAAGAATCAAGGGGATGTAAATTTTGACTGGGGTCATTTTTATAAATTCAACTACTATTTTCTCTTGTGGCCTATATGTAAACATATTTTTATGTGAAATATCTTTTTCAGGTCAGTACTAAATAAAATATAGCAAGCATTTTGTATGATCTCTCTTATTTTGGTAAAATATTCAGAATTAATTTAGAATTATTCAAAACAATTTAGAATTATTTAATAAATAGAACATTCTAAAGAATAGCATTTATTTGAAATACATTTTTATTAATAGATAACATCAATTTATTTCAATTTATTTATTTATGTAAATCCATATAACCTGAAATAACGTTCGGTCAACTTTTAGAAGCATAAATGGCATAAAAATCATTTTCATAGGGTAAAGCTGTTGCTCAACATAAAGAACACAAATAGATGTGTCTGCTAGTTCAATACATTTGAGATGAATGACAGGATAAAAGTGTCATTACACAACAAAAAAATGCAGAAAACACAATTATTCTGCTTTATTGCTTCTTCGTGTAAAAGCCGCCCTGACAAAGACTGATGTAGTTACGGCAAAGGGGTTGTAGAGTGTTTTGTTGCCGCAGTTTTTAGAGAACACAAGTAATATAAGTGTAATCTAGAGGTCTGCAGCCAAGTCTGCTGAATTTAGAAATAAAGAAACCATCTCTAAAAGCATTCGGCTAGAGATGAGTCCTAAATTGTGGATGTCATTTTCTAAGCACTGTTATTTGTGGCTCTCAACCTCCTTTGTTGATAGACTCCTCCTGTCTGTGGAACCAGTTTGCTTGTTCGAAGAACAAGTGCATAGCGAAGCAGTGGCTCTGCGATGGCGAAGACGACTGCGGAGACGGAGTGGACGAGAGCGTGGATCTCTGTGGTACGCTTGTGGCTCTCCTTCCATTCTGTGTGACTGTAAAAGCCAGCATTTTGAATGACTTCAGTTTGTACACAGGCGAAATACAATGCAACTATTATAAATTGGCCAATTATGAAAATGCAATCATGGTTTAATATATTAGTAAATATTTGTAGTAAACAAACGTTTGATTGGATTGTAATGAAATGTCAGTGAGATAATGATATTGCTATGTTGCTAATAACGGCAAATGCAATTAAACACATTAAATGCTTTTCAGAATTTGATAAGCAACACTGAACATTCGAATGTTTGCTGTGCATTTTTTAAAAAGCTTTTAAGCATTACTACGTGATTTCTCAACATTCAGGTTGGCTGTAATTTATAATCAATAGCCCTGAGCAACAACTAATGGCAAATTACTAACTATTCTCCAGGCTTGGTGACCTGTGCCCCAGGGTTATTCAGTTGTCCAGGCTCGTATGCATGTGTCCCCAAGCGCTGGTTATGTGATGGGGAGAGAGACTGTCCCGATGGCAGCGATGAGCTCGCAGCGGCCGGCTGTGGTAAATATCCCCATTGATCTGTTTGAAATGTCTTCTGCATGTCGATGTGTTATCGATGAAAGCTCCCTTCAGGTGTTGTTCTAGCAGTGATGTCGGCCATTCATTATAATTGGCTATTTGATACGTGCTCAGGTCAGGATTTAAAAACTCAATGACTTCCAAAGAATAAGATTTTCCTAACCACAGGCACTTCATTAGTGATGCGTTTTGGAACATGTTAGGCTGCAGGCTGTGATAGAGATAGATTTGGCAGGTATGACTAGCACCCCAAGGTAAAAAAAAAAAAAAAAAGTCTTAGAGAGAATTAATTAAGCTCAAGGTCCTGATGTTTACCCCGCAGCTCCAAATAACACATGTGATGAGAATTCCTTCAGATGCCTCAACAAAGGCTGCATTCCAAAACGCTTTGTTTGTGACCATGATGACGACTGCGGAGATGGTTCGGATGAATCGGTTGATTGTGGTAGGCATCTTTCTTGAAATCTGTCTGAGTTAATATTGTTTATATTTGTTTGCTGTTTCTATATTCTATATTTCTATATATTTTGAGACTTAGACTTTGAATAAGCAACAAAATGAAAAGCGGAGTTATTGAGAAATGTGTTCTTTATATCTTTGGTCATGATAATTACCAGCTCACCTAAAAAAAAATGAAAATTCTGTCATTAATTAACCCACATGCCGTTCCGAACCCGTAAGACCTTCGGAACACAAATTAGGATACTTTCGATGAAATCCAAGAGCTTTCTAACCCTGCATAGACAGCAGCACAGCTACCATATTCAAGGACCAGAAAGGTAGTAAGGAGATCGTTAAAATAGTCCATGTGACATCAGTGGTTCAACCGTAATGTTATGAAGCTACAGGAATATATTTTGTGCACAAAGAAAACAAAAATAACAACTTTATTCGACAATGTCTTCTCTTCCGCGTCTCCGCCGCCCATTCACAAGAGTACCACAACATAGTTCATTGTCTGTTATATTCTAGTGTGAAAAATTGCAATGTTTACGAAGATGTTTTATGTACATGTTTGCATGCATCTTCCTCTACTTATAAACAAAGCACAGCACATCCAGGTTCTACATCAGAACGCCAGCTCAATTTTAAAAATAATTGGAGCACAGTCAAAAATTTAGGAGCACCTTCTAATCAACAACCAAAAAATCTCATCAAAAATTTGCCTTTCCTTTACAAGATTTACAGGGGAATTTTGTTGTTACCTTTATAATGGCATTTTTTTTATTAAAAGTATGTCATCTTTTGTCAAAATTAAAAAAAGAAAAGAAATTCTAATTAAAACAAAAGAATAAGAGCAAGTGGAATAAGAAGAATAAGTTACCAATCAAATGAAACCAGCGAATCATTGACTTACTAGATTCTTTTTAAACAGCAAGTTCATTCATTAAAGAAACACGGCTGTGTTTGAACGGAGATGCGCTGCGGCTCAGTTGTGACTTTGTTTCAAACAATTTTCGATGACGAAATAGAGCAAAATCAGGAAATAGTGTTATAGTCAGACAATGTTAGTCACTTAATATTAATTTGTTTATTGAACTGTTGTATTAAATCACCACATTTGCAAACTCCCTTAAAAATCATTAATAGCTGTCACACATCTTAGTTCATTGCGATCTCACAAAGTTCCATTACAATTAACGACGCTCTCTACACTGCACAGTGAATCCCTTATTTACAGTCTCTCTACACTTTGTTTATAAAAGGATTCGTGAGATATGTCTGATACATTGCTCAATGTTGCAAAAACACGTAGAAATCTAGAAACGTAGAAATATGCTGATCATGTCAGTCGCACTGGTGCACATAAATATTTTTTCATAGTCGCACGCAGTGGCTTTTAGTCGCAAATGCGACATAAGAGTGAGTGATTTATGAGAGACTTTTCATTTTTGGGTGAACTGTCCCTTTAAGGAATTTGTGAAAGCTAATTTTATTTATAAAGTAAACTGAATACCACAAAATCAACATTGAAATAGTAAAAATGGGCAGTATTTAAATGCAAAAAGTGAGGCATTTCTCAGTTAATTAAAGCTCTACAGCGAGCCTTAGGCTGCTCTGAGCTCATATTATTTGTACTATACATTCCTAATTAAGAAGAACAGTTTCAACAATAGTCAGTACTTCACTTATTGGAGTTTTCTAAAAATGTTTTAGAACTATTTTTGTTTTACCTAAAGTGGAAACATCTGTGGGCTTTTTGAAGGAAACTTGGGCTCTGGTCCTCACAACATGAAAGGACAGCCTCTCCACAGGACATCATCCATGTTCATACACCCTCACAATTTATTGCACTAGAAATTATTGAACTGAGGTTAAATATGAAATAGAATGTCTGGAAATTATTCATAACAAAAGAGATTCAAAGAGACCATCTCATTAATTCCTGGAAAGACTAACCCAAGACATCTGAAGATTATTATTGAAAAGCAACATCACATACCTTTGTTGTTTCGTATTCATCTTCAAAGTTTACATAGTTCATCCAAAAATGTACATTCTGTCCTTTACTTTTTTCTTTCTTTGAGAAACAAATGTAATTTAATTTTCAGAATGTGAATGGAAGTGAATCACATTTCCGACAAGTGGACAACCTTTTATACTACTTTTATGGTGCTTTTTACTTGGAGCTTGATGGTATAAATTGCTGAACACTTTAATTGTAAAAAGAGCAGCTTGGACATTCCACTAAATATCTGCTTTTGTGTCCCACAGAAGAAAAAGTAAACTCATTTTAAAATGATTTTTGTGTGAGCTATCCCTTTAAGATATCTTTATGGTCGCAGAACGTGTCACTATGTTGACAGTCCTCACTCTTTACGCAGTGTACCGCTCATGTGGGCCGGATGAGTTCCGCTGTGCTGACGGCCGATGCCTGCTCAGCGCCCAGTGGGAGTGTGATGGTTACCCAGACTGCCCTGACCACTCTGATGAGCTGCCCCTCAACCTCAAATGCCTGGCTGCCGGTAATGGCCCAACAGAGCTATGCCTGAAATTTGTTTGACTGATGGATGTGGGGCTTACTGAACATCTGAGGGAATACAAGTGGCCAAGTAACATCATGGATAAAAGCAGGGGGCTGAAGTGGATAACTTTGACCTGCAGGGATGGCATGTTTTCAGCTGAGCGTACCAAGCATTTATTTTAAAAAAGCCTTGTACTTACTGGCAGTTGCAGGAAGCTTGAAATAACATTTGGCTTTTGTTAAATTGCAACTTTTATGCCCTCTGGCTTTGTTAAAGCCGTCCAGTCGTTCATGCTTTGTGCAAAAGCATTTTTACATTTTCAGATTGTCTGTATTGTTTGTATTGCTTTGTACTATTCTTCAATTTGTTTCCTTTGTTTTTACTTTCCTGCTACATTTCCAGAGAGCTTATGCAACAGTTCCTTTTTCATGTGCTCGAATGGCCGCTGTATATCTGAGAAGAGCTTATGTGACCGGAAAGATGACTGCGGAGATCGCTCAGATGAGAAAAACTGTAATGTCAACGAATGTCTCAACCGTCGTGTCAGCGGCTGTACGCAGGATTGCCAAGACTTACCAGTCGGATATAAGGTTGGTCACAGTATATTTATACATTGTATATTAAGCTGTCATTTTAAATCATTACTATAAAGTGATTAATTGTAAAGAAAATAATTATTAAAATAATTTGTATATTGTACATTTAAGTTTTAACATGTTAAACGACATATTCTTAATTAACAAGTTGCTGTGGTTGGTGTTGTTACATATCAAAGATTTACATGTCTTTCAGAATATATTGTTTTTTGTTTATATTTATAAGATTTTTTTGTTTACTTTAAATGGCTATTCAATGTCATAGTTGAATTGCTGTCATGCATTTCCTCACAAGGTATTTGTACAGCATCAATTATATCATTGCAGTTATTTTTGGACATTAAATTACATTAATTATAATAAAAAAAAATTAGATTTTTATTGTTTTTTAAAGAAGTCTATTCTGCTCACCAAGTCTGCATTTATTTGATCCAAAGTACAGCAACGTAATATTGTGAAATATTTTTGCTTTTTAAAACAATTGCTTTCTGTATGATTCTATTTTAAAATGTAATTTATTCCTGTGATCAAAGCTACATTTTCAGCAGCATTACTCCAGTCTTCCCTTCTATTAATCATTCTAATATGCTGATTTGCTGTTCAAGAAACATTATTATTATTATCAATATTTAAAACAGTTGAGTACATTTTCTTCAGGATTCTTTGATGAATAGAAAGATCCAAAGATCATCATTTATCTAAAATATAAAAGCTTTAGTAAAATAATACACTATACCATTCAAAACTTGAAGTCAGCTTGGAGAAGAAATTATAAAAATTAATACTTTTATTTAGCAAGGGTGCTTTAAATTGATCAAAAGTGATGATAAAGACATTTGTAATGTTACAAAATATTTCTATTTCAGATGAATGCTATTCTTTTGAACTTTTGATTAATCAGAGAAACCTGAAATAAATCTACTCAGCTATTTTTAACATAATAATAAGAAATGTTTTTGAGCAGCAAATCAGAATATTAGAATGGTTTCTGAAGTATCATGTGACTGGAGTATTGATGCTAAAAATTCAGCAATGAAATCAGAGGAATAAATTATATTTTCAAATATATTCAAATAGAAAAGAGTTATTTTAAATAATAAAAAATAGTACTGTTTTTGCCATACTTTGAAACAAATAAATGCAGGCTTGGTGAACTTTAAAAAAACATTAAAAATCTTACTGTTCAAAAACTTTTGACTGGTAGTGTATTCATGCAAAAGTAAAACAATTACAAATTGTAAAATACACATGTATATCTTGTGAATACTTAAAAGTTTTAAAATCTTCTAAAATCAATTTAGCTCTGTTTTAAAATCATTCATTCTTGTCCTATTTCACGTGACTTTTATGTTTTGCACAAATGTGTCTGATAAATTGCTTTCAGGAACCTACTGTGTTTTTGTTTTTGTATCATCTTTTCACTGAATTACTTTGCCAAACATTTAACAAACAAAGTAAAAAGCCATAGGAATGATTTGTCCCAGTTTTGCTTCATTGGTACATAATTGACATACTCAGATCAAGTTTAAACAGAGAATTGTGCCTTTGGGGGTTTTCTAGAGGTGTGCCTTAAGGTACAGTAGGAGATTTTTGAGCCAATTCTCTCGAGTTACAAACACTTCTGCAGTGTTTCTGATTGCCAAACTAGGTGTCAGGAGTGCAATGTTCACATGACCTCTGATCATCAGAGGTGTTTGTAGGCAATGTCATTTCCTGGCTGATTTCTAGCCAGTCACCCTAAAAGTCGATAAAGACATCACAGATACTGTAGGTACTGTAGTTGAGTCAAATCCTATAGGTGAAGAATCAACACCTACAGGATTTGACAATCTGACCTCATTCACTGTGGTATAAATGAAGGGATTTTGAGAAATGCCAGGTTACAAAATGAGCAAAGAACAACAGTAACAGATTTGAAAAATTTGAAAATGCATAACATGAAAGTTTGTGACTCATCATTCATCAAATCACATGGATTTGTATAGAAAAGAGCACTGTGAACCTTTTTGCCTAAAATCCCCTTTAGTTTTTTTAAGCGATACAGGTTTGGAGCGACATGCAAATGACCTCGAATGATGGCACAATTTTCATTTTTAAGTATTATCAATACAAGTTTTTAAAATGGCACTGAAATTAAGTGGAATTTTGCAAAGTGGTCCCAGCTGAGAGGTTTCTATTTTTATTAATAGCAGTTTCCTGGTTTTGAATCAAAACATCTCTATTATAATTTTTTCACCAATGTGAATCTAGTGTAAGTGCTGGCCGGGATTTCATCTGAAGAATGATGGGAAAACATGCGTTGACATTGATGAATGCTCCACCACACTGCCCTGCAGCCAGAACTGCACCAACACTTATGGTTCCTTCAAGTGTTTTTGTGTAGACGGCTATGAAGCTTCCAGAAAAGACCCCAACAGCTGCAAGTCTCTTTCAGGTAAATATCATTTAGAAAATTCCCACAGAATGTGTTTCTTGATAGTTTCAGGCTTTGGTAACTTGACAGTTGTCCAGTGTCATCACATCAAGTCACCTTTTTATTCCTCCCAGCTGAGGAACCCTTTCTTATACTTGCTGATCTTCATGAAATCAGAAAATTAAGTGTCGATGGATCCAATTACACTCTCCTGAAACAGGTAAAGCTCTACGTCAACTGTTTTCTAATTACATTCTCTCTTTTTTTTTGTTTATTTTCATATCGCACTTTATTGAAAGGCTGCCTATGTAATCTGCCGAGCTGAGACTGCTGTACTGCTACATGAAATTGTTATTGGACTTCAGAGACCAGATCATAAGATAGAACTGCTGTGTTTGTAAAAGCCTAATGGAGGACCAATTAAGCTGTGGTGACATGACCGTGATAACAACGCTGTGCCTATTGTCTCCTATGCCCTTTGAAAACACTAATTGAAGTCATTAAGTTGTGTCCCGGCTTGGTGGAGCTTCACTTGAAAGAATTAAAAACACTCCTTCTGTTGCTGGTCTTAAAACCCTGTTGAAAAAAAACAGCATATGCTGGTCCTGAGCAGGAGCTAGTTGCTTAGGACCAGCTTAAACCAGCTCAAACCAGCTGCCATGCTTCAAAACATATCTAACCAGAATATGCAGTTTTTTTTCAACAGGGAAGTGAGACGTATTGTATACATTTTATTTCGTTTGATGTCAGTTTTTATATAAGCAAAATCAATTTTGAGTTAACAATTAACATTAATAAATCAAAATTTGACATTTGTGACCCTGGACCACAAAACCAGTATTAAGTAGCACAGGTATATTTGTAGCAATAGCCAGAAATACATTGTATGGGTCAAAATGATCATTTTTTTTCTTTTATGCCAAAAATCATTTGGATATTAAGTAAAGATCATGTTCCATGAAGATATTTTGTGATTTTCCAACTGTAAATATATCAAAACTTAATTTCTGATTAGTAATATGCATTGCCAATTACTTTATTTGGAAAACTTTAAAGGCGATTTTCTCAGTGTTTCGATTTTATTGTACCCTCAGATTCCAGATTTTCAAATAGTTGTATCTCAGCCAAATATTGTCATATACTCACAAACCAAACGTCAACTGTAAGCTTATTTATTCAGCTTTCATGTGATTTATAAATCTCATTTTCGAAAAATCGACACTTATGACATTGACACTTATATCTTTTTAACATTAAATATTATACATATTCTGACAGAATTGTCAGCAGATTATGAATTATTTCTATATTCTAATCCCTCAAACTACTCAAACTTTCATCATTGCAAATTTGAATAGCAAAGTTTTGGTCAGCTTTACCCAGGTTTGCAACACATGCAAGAGTATCAGAAAATATCATAATAATTCATTAAGAGTACTTACAGCTGTTAAAGGAATAGTTAACCCAAAAATTAATTCATCGGGACAAATTTGGAGAAATTTAGCATTACATCACTTGCTCACCAATGGATACTCTGCAGTGAATGGGTGCCGTCGGAATTAGAGTCCAAATAGCTGATAAAAGCATTACACACGTAATTCACACGACTCCAGTCCATCAGTTAACATCTTGCATAAATCTGTGTGTTTATAAGAAACAAATTCTTCATTAAGACGTTAGTGAAGATGTCATCTCATCTGAATCAGGAGAAAAATATACACTTTTAAAATATCCACTTTGGTTGACCAAAGTCTGTTACAAATTTTCGCCTTTAATTTGAGGTTCTACATCACAGACAGTGCTTTGTTTGCAAAGATGAAAAGTAATTTTTTGGCTCACATTATGAATGGCTCTATGGCATGTCATTCTGACTTTATACGTAACCGCCACTTCTGATTGGCCTAATGTAGCAAGTTGAGTTTCCCTGTGCTATTATCCACAGCTGGTGTCATTAGAGGCCTATAGTCATTACCATCAAAATGATGATTCTTAGTGAAATGTGAGTTTCCTCAATTCTGCGCTCATTACATTATTCATACCAATTGAGGCTGTCATCCAGGGGAATGTCTATAGGGCTCTCAGAAAACTCTCCCCTTTATGGAGTAGTCTCATCAGCAATCATTCAATTTCATTTATTCCATTTTGTTTAATAAGAATGAAGAAAAGAAAGCTTTTGCACTTAAATATGAGTGGCCCCTGTGGCCTCTTTCTGACAACGGAAGTCTTTGTTGACCTCATACCAGCATGGTGCATGATCTCGTTTGCTCTGTGGAATGCTAGTTAGCTATTTATCGAGCCACCATACAGTATCCGTAATTAAATCATTGCGTGTCCCTTCGGTTTGAAGCATAGCCAGTGCAGTAAGAGAAAATGTAGTCACCTGGTCATTAGAAACCCACTTTTATCACCCTGAATGGGTTTATTTTGCAGTAATGACTGGCTGACTGTACATTATCCTGCTCATTATTTATCATCTAAGTTCTGCAAGGGAAAAATAGTGTGTTACATCATAGACAGAAACCCGAGAGGAACAAGATGAACTCTGCAGCAATATTGCTGTATTAATTTATAGCCTATACTATTGCAAATTTGCAGTTCATATTACTTTTTACGAGCTAGTTAACTAACAAATTTGGTTATAATGTAACATATTTGCTGTCGTACAGCTCTTTTCGTCTATTAATGGTGCATTTCCTTCCAAATGATTTTTACTGCGCTAACTGTGCTAAATTGATCAAAAGTTTCAGTAGGGTTTTACACTGTTAAAAAAAATATATATTTTTTTTAATTCTGTTCTTTTGAATTGTTTATTCAAAAGTATAGAAACATGAGGGGAAAATATATATAATATTATATATATATAATTTTTCATGTTTTGTTATGTTGCAACCTTATGTTAAACTGCCTTAAATTACTTTTTTCCACATCAATCTACACCCCATACACCATAATGACAAAGCAAAATGTTTTTAACATCTTTGCAAATTTATTAAAAATAAAAAAACTTCAATGATTCCGATGCATAAGTATTCAAACCCTTATCTGGGACAGTTGAAATTGAGCATTCATATTGCTTGTAGATGTTACTGTACTTTGAGTGAAGTTAACCTGTGGCAAATTCAATTGAATGGGTATGGTTTGGAAAGGCACACACTTAATAAAAGGTCCAACAGCTGAAAATGCATATCAGAGCAAAAACCAAGCCCTGAAGTAAAAAAAAAAAAAAAAACCCTGTAGAGCTCAGAAACAGGATTGTATCAAGCCACACATCTGAGGAAGAGTTCAGAAAAAATTCTGCTGCATTGAAGGTTCCCAGAAGCATGTAGTTTTTGTTGCCATTAATGGAAGTTTGAAAAAAAAACAGGACTCTTTCTAGAGATGGCCTCCTGGCCAAACTGAGCAAGTGATGGAGAAGGGATTTGGTTAGAGTGGTGTCAAAGAAATTGATAGTTGAGCTCCATTATATTATGTGGAGACAGGAGAAACCTACAGAAGAACAAACATCACTGTAACACTCCACCGATCTGGGCTTTATGGCTGTGTGGCAAGACTCAATCCTCTCTAGAGCCCTGCATTTGAGCCCGAGCCCGTCGGGGCCCGACTTTTTTTTGCCCCTAGGGCCGGGCTTCGGGCCAATTTTCACGTCATAACTTGCACGCATATCGGGCTTCGGGCCTGCTTTAGAAAAAAAATAAAAAGTTTAATGAGATTTAATGCGTGCGTCCCCGGAAGCGCCAGTGATGCCTAACTCGCGCATAGTAGAGTATGAGCGGAGCGCGGAGTGGAGCGGTGTGATTTTGAATGGAGGAAAGAGCGGATTTTTTTAAAAGTCGGAGCGTCATGATTTTCACTCTCTTCAAGAGCGCTGCGCTCCACCACCGCTCCATCATGAGTACAATTCATGCCAATGGTCCATAATATAACTGCACATTAAGCAGGAAATCATATGTTAAACATGTTCAGCTTGATAGAGATGGATCACTCAAATCAGAAATAGTGTGATCTGTAGGTAAAATAACTGACGAAAACGTATTATTTTCATTACAAACTTTGCACTGGATAAAGCAGCAATACTCTTTTAATGCTGACAATTATCAGCTGTGGTCGCTGGTCGGAACAAATATTGCACACTATGTTTGAAAATCTCCTGTTATTTTATTATATTTTATGAACAGGACTGTTACATTTCACACATACTTATTTATTTATTTATTTTTTGACGCGGAGCGGTGTTTCTGATATCAGTGAGCGAGGAGTGGAGCTGGAGCAGAGCGATTATTAAATGCAAGGAGCGCGGGGGGAAATTGTTGCCGCTCCACTCCGCTTACATACTCTGCGCAGCACAGAGATTTTCAGCCACGTGGTAAAGTTGTGTTTTTGAAGTTTTCTATATTATTATTAATTCTTTATATATTTGTTCATTATTCGTTTACTTTACCACTGCGACTTTGTATGTTCCGGTTTTGCGCAGCAGAGCTGCCTGCCCAGTTTGAAATGCCTTTGTTCTGAGATGGTGATAATAAACTTTAAATCTAACATTGTGATATATTGATGTTTGTTTTATATCTGTGGATTGCATTGTAGACTAGTCAAGTGTTGATTTGATATATAGGTTAAATTGAGTAAACTCACTGTGGACCACATACCGCTTGGATATCGATGTCACTTAAAAAACTAAAACTTACATTTAAAAAACAAACAAACAAACAAACAAAAAACTCCAAACATTTCTCTAAATTGTTCTGATAAAAAAACCAAAACGAAAAAACATAAACTTTCTATTAAATACGAATCTGGTCTATTTTAATGGCTGTAACAGTATAAGCTGTTTGGCGGAAAAAAAGACGGGCTTCGGGTCGGACTCGGGCCAAAATTTTTGATAAGCTGTCGGACACGGGCCGGGCTACAGCCTGTGCGTTTCGGGCCAGGGCCGGGCTAGGGCTTAGATTTAAGGCCCGTGCAGGGCTCTAATCCTCTCCTCAGTGAGTCACATGAAAACCCAATTGGAATTTGCAAAAAACCTGCAAAAAAAAAAATTGTATTTAAGAATTTGTGACAGTTCTGTTTTTGCTTTGTCATTTTGGTGTATCAAGTGTAGATTGATATGGAAAAAGTCATTTAAAGGAACCGTATGTAGGATTGTGGCCAAAACTGGTACTGCAGTCACTTTCAAAATACTGTAGAACGGTGTATCCCCTCCCCATCCTCCCTGACTCGAGGTTGCCAGCTAAGCTGCAGGATCCAGCAGGAACGTAGGCTGCTACAAGGAGCATCCAATGGCAAGTGACGAGTCCTACACAGTATTTTTTTTTTCTTCTGTTAATTTTATTATGTTTATGCTTCACAAGAGATGTTTTGCGAAGTAATTATGTATCGCAAAAATTTAGTAATGGCGATTAGCCAAATATTTTGTAAGATGTACTGTAATACCACAGTTCAGTCGGAACATAGATTGTTTTCATACCCTGCTAGTGGTGCGATATAAAGCTTTTTATGAACGCATTTAGCACGGGCGACCGTGGAAAATCCACTGTGTATGGAAGCAAAGTTAGCCGAACATAGATGAATCTTACCTGTCCAGGAGAAAATTAGCAACGTTGGCGTCTGTCTTCAAATTCTTCTCCGTTTTCAGCCGTCTCCATCTTTCAAAGGCATCTCCTATACAAATCCCTGTTTTATTTCGGACTTTGTCACGACGTATTTCGGATTCATAACGAGGTCTTTTAGGTTTCGTAACATTATACATGTTTTATCCGACATGTTCGTAGCTGCAGCTGTAACTAGAGCAGAGCTGGCAACCCGGATGACGAAACTCTACTGACTTCGTGATTAGTAGATAGCTGGAGGGTGGAGCCTCAGACCAAAACACAAAATGACAACAATAACATCAGTTGTGGGCTGCAACTTTCACTTTTAAATGACTGTATCCTAGCCGGACCACTGTTGTCAGTGATATAAGTATTTGAAATGAACATGATTTCTTAATGTCTAGTGACATGTCAGGGCCATTTTATGATTAACTGAAATAAATTTCTTACATACGGTTCCTTTAAAGCAGTTTAACATTAGGCAGCAACATAAAAAAGAAAAAAAGAAGGGGTATGAATACTTTTGCATGGTACTGTATATATCATTATTTCCCTAAAAATATTAAGCAGCACAACTGTTTTCAACATTGATTTAAAAAAAGGTGTAGACAGTATAGAATGATTTTTTTTTCTTTGGGGAATTTGAAAAATTCAGTTTTGCCATCACAGGAATAAATAACATTTAAAATGAAAATATTCAAACAGAAAAAGGTATTTTAAATTGTAATAATATTTTACATTATTACTGTTTTTTTTACTGCGTTAACTGTGCTAAATTGAGCAAATTTCAGTAGAGCTTTGCATTGTTAAAAAAAGATTTATTTAAAAAACAAAAAAGCAAAATGCAATAAATTATATACTGTATCATTATTTTCCCAAAAATATTAGGCAGCACAACTGCTTTCAACATTGATTAAAGTAATATGGAAACCTGAAGACTGGAGTAATGGCTGCCATTCAATTTGACTGGAGTAATGAAATTCAGTTTTGACATCATGAATTACATTTTTTTTAATGTTCAAATAGAAAACAGGTATTTTAAATTGTAATAATATTTCACTTTTTTTTTTTTTTTTTTTTTTTTTTTTTTTGATGAATGCAGGCTTAGTGAGCATAAGAGACTTCTTTCAAAAACATTGAGAAATCTTCCTAAACCTTTGAACAGTAATGTAGACTCAACACTGTAACTTCTATTTATAAGTTGATCATTTTAATAGATATTTTTTTATTTTAATTAAGCCCATTTTTACAGGTAGAATCTAAACTTTTTTTCAAGATGTAATAATTATAGACAATGTTTCCTCTGTAGCTTACTGCCGAACTATAAATGATCATGACCTATAGATCTCTCTTTTATGTTCAAACTGATGTCACATAAAACTTGTTTGTGGCCTTTAGATAAGCCTGGAGGTTATTGCCAGAAGATAAGGCTAAAGGTTATTTTGGGCCCCACAGTGCTGATGATCTGATGTGGGTATCAGAACTTTTTTTTTCATCTGTCATCATGCCCGTCGCCCAACTTTAGCAGCCGTGGTGAATTGGGCAAAGGCGGGGGGCTAGTGAGCGGTACACTGAGTGACAGCGGCCTGACTTGAACATGACAGTAACGAATGTACCCTCAGCGTTCCCTCTGAAGGCTCTCTGAACTGCTTCCCTGGATTCCGAAGCCAGCATCCACGTGCATCCATTGCACGCTGTGTCCTCTTCCAAAAATCAATACGACGAAGAGACATCAAAAGAAATGTTTTCTCTGTATGTTTCATGTCTGTAGTACATCCTTGCCAGATCCTGTCGAGATAAGCGCACGCGGAAGTGGCTAATTAAGCCCTCCAGCTAATTGAATAGCAGAACAAGGCGTAACATCTCATTCTTTTTTGTTCTGCATAGTTGATCTATGCGTGCTGACTGCAGCCTTTACCCAGCTAATACATCACGCTGACTGCGCTAACAGTCACATTTGTTGTGCAGTCCATCTCGTGCGTTTACTTAATTCACCTCTATTACCTCTATGTTGTGTTTCCTGCTCACTTCCGTAGGGCCTTAACAACATTATCAGCTTGGATTTTGACTACAAGAAGGAGTTCATTTACTGGATCGACTCCAGCAGACCCAGCGGCCGGAGGATAAACAGAATTCGCCTTAACGGCAGTGACCTCAAGGTGCGTCTGATTTCTCATTTTTCTTCATAATTATTATGGGTCTCCAAGGACTGACAACAATGCTAATAGGTCCGAACTAACCGTTATACCGCATGTTAGCAACAGGGATGCGATGAAGAGGTCTAAAGTCAACATCTGAATATGAGACATCTGTAGTCATGCAGCCATAAATATAAATGCTCATTTTAGCATTATTTCAGGGACTCATTAAGGTCACATGGTTAGCGCTTAGATGCACATCTCTGCCGTGTACCTGCTGAGCAACACTTTTCCCCATCTCATTAGCTTCATTGCAGGGGCCAAGAGCCTCATTTGGCTTCATTACACAGTGTTGCCCCCTCCTGATTTATCACCCCTGCTCAGCACAAGCTAAAGCCATTTGAAATTCATTAGCATTCGTGGGTGTAATCTTCAGGATTTTGGGAAATAGAGACAATGCAGGCTAGTACAATATGTTTAGATTGGGTAGGAGACCTTTACCCATCATTAGCTGGGGATATAATGATGCGGCTCCATTGCGGAAGAACAATTTAATTGATTATTTTATTAATTCATTATTTACTGACATGAAGACGCAGTACGTTCTTCTCCTAGTCTGTTGGAGCGATATTACAAAAACTGACTTTGACTTAATATAGTGTCTTTTCTAAGCAGTGTCTGAGGAATAGTGTTTATGACAAACTCTAGTCACTCTGCACAATAATTTTTTAATGATTGCGCTGGAAAGCAAATAAGGTATATCAGGTTCTTAAACACTCTTAGGAAAAAAGGTACAAAAGTTGTCACTGGGGCAGTAACTTTTGAAAAGGTACAAAAATGTACCAATATCATTCAATTTGTTCATCCAAAAATGAAAATTCTGTCATTAATTGTTCGCCCTCATGACATGCTGAATTCCGTAAGACCTTCATTAATCTTCAGGAACACAAATGAAGATATTATTGATGAAATTGGAGAGCTTTTTGACCCTGTACAGTAAGAAACACAACTACCACATTCGAGGGCCTGAAAGGTAACAACATTGTTAAAATAGTCCATGTGACTGCATCTCTTCTGTGTTATTCTTTGATGCACATTCATGTGCCTTTCTGGTCATGGGAACGTTTCAGTTACGTTGCTGTCTATGCAGGTTCAGAAAGCTCTCAGATTTCATCAAACATATTTTAATTTGTGTTCTGAAGATCAATGAAGAGCTTACAGGTTTGGAACAACATGAGGGTGAGTAATTAATGACAGAATTTTCATTTTTGTGTGAACTGTCCCTTTAAATGCACCCTTTAGGGGTAAGGTACAATGAAGAAAGGCTACCACCTCAGGAACAGCTTTCGGAATTTTTTTTTCTAATCAAGATTAAATTCCTCTTACCTCAATTCCAAAAGACTGTATAATGGCACTGCTACTTTTGACACAAAAATGAAAACTAAGATTTCTTCACACTACACACTCGTTTAACTTAATTTGCCATATCACGTCTCAGATCGCTTACTATCAACACTTTTTTTAAACTGTTCTTCCGTTCTAAATGTGTTGACTTTCTAGCAGCTCCCTGATTAACATACTTAGATGTTGGTAATATGAGCAAAATCTATTCCATCAATTTAAGCAGAATTATTTTAATGTGATGGCAATTTTTGCTGTGGTTGAAACATGCTTATATTAAAGATTTTGGTTGAAAATTACTTAAAGGGATAGTTCACCCAAAAAATGAAAATTACCCCATGATTTACTCATCCTAAGGCCATCCTAGGTGTATATGACTTTCTTCTTTCAGATGAATACAATCAGAGTTATATTCAAAAATGTCCTGGTTATTCCCAGATTTAATAATGAATGGTAGTCGAGATTTTGAAGCACAATAAAGTGCATCCATTAATAAAGGCCTTCTGAAGTGAATTGTTGCATTTGTGTAAAAAAAATTATACATATTTAAAACTTTATGAATCGTAATCTCTAGCTTCTGCTAACTGACGTACGTGCGTTTACGATAGATTGAGTTTGAGCAGATGACGTAGGATGCAGGCATAGCGTTAAGCTCTGGTGAGACTATTGTAGTCTCGTAAAAACCAAGTTTTGTTTACAGCAAATGTAAACCAGTCTCCTCTTGGCTTATATCTAAATCCTCTGACATTTTTCTTCACCAGTGTTTTGTTTTGCTGCGCTTACACTCTAGTCTACGTCATCTGCTGGAATAATCTCTCGTGAATGCAAGTGCAACAGTTAGCAGAAGTTTATAAAGTTTTAAATATGGATATTTTTCTTACACAAGCACATCGATTCACTTCAGAAGGCCTTTATTAACCCCCCAGAGCTGTGTTGAACACTTTTTATGATAAATGGGTGCACTTTACTTTACTTCAAAATCTCGACAACCATTCACATTATAAAGCTTGGAAGAGCCAGGACAATTTTTAATGTAGTTCTGATTGTATTTGTCTAAAAGGGGAAAGTCATATACACCTAATGGGGTAAATTTTATTTCTTTGTGAATTATCCCTTTAAGTAATTTTTCAACCAAAATCGTTAATATAAGTGAGTTTCAACCACACTAAAACTATACTATACCATATATTTCTCAACGTTGTTGCTTAAATGACTTCTAATTAAAGTTAGAAGATGTAAGACTATTTGATAACCAACTACTTTTCATTTAAGACAACCAATCATAGCTTTATTGATGCTTTCTGAGAATTGTTTTCTCTTGCTTACAACAAAATCAAAATACATCAATTATCTTAAATACTACTACATCAGACTTCCAATCAAATTTTCATTAATACATTTCAAAAAGCTACTTACTCTTGCTTCGAGCTAAATCAACCAGTATTTAAATCTTCTAACAGAAAAATACAATCAGTATTTAAATCTGTTTGTCTTTGAACATATTGTCATATCACCCATCCATAAAACTTGCTTTTTCGTAACGCGCTAAAGCATTATTGACATAGCAGTTGAACTTTCTGTGAAGCTGCTTTGACATGATGCATATTGTGAAAAGTGCTATACAAATAAATTTTACAAAATATAAAAAATAAATCTGTCTACCTTGAAAATCCCTCTTATTATGTTGCTGCTACATTTGAGTCCTGCTGCTATTTGCTGTTTCAACGTACTATATACGTGCTTAAAATGTACATTAGTGTACATACAGCACTATACACTTTTAAATGCATCCAAAGTTTCAGTTTATACTGTACTGTGTGTTTCCTGTAAGAAGCTCCTAGAGTCAGATGTGCTGCATTAAAGTGTTGAAGAATGAGTTTATAGCAAATCATTTATTGCAAACTCTTGGCACGATCGTTATGGATAGGGAATAGAGTTACAGATGTTTTCCGATGCTGAAGGTGTAGCCTGCATATTTATTACCACATAATCAGCATTTTCTACAGACTTCAGATCCATTATTTTGCACAATTGATAAGCGGAAGCAAGGAGCAAGTTATAAGACAGCCCCTAGCAACAAATGTTTGGATTTTGGAAACTGTGGGTTTGATCTCTGTAATGTAATGATTAACTCCTGCACTCCTCACGTTTGGCATGATGCCTCAGGCAATGCCTTTGGTGTGATTCAATGAGGGAATTTGTCTATTAATATATAATGGGCCAAAGTTGATATGCTATATGGCCTCATTAGTTAGCATGCTGAACCAGTCCATGCAACTGTCAATTATTAAGCTGATATATATTTGGCGAATACTAAAATCTATGTTGGGAATTATCATTTAGGACACATGCCATAACTAAAACCATTCATAAAAGTCTAAAAGATGATTTTGAACATCATAAACACATATATAAATTGCAGCTATTCTGAGAATCATTCATCATGTGGTTTTCAAATGTTGACATTTTCAATGAGTTAGCCTTTATTTCCACACAAGGCGATCCTTCAAATCAGAGCTTGACTAGATCACTGGAATACCAGAAGCTCTTTCTTTCCCACTCGGAATATTAATGTTTCCTCTCATCCTCTCATCCGGAGACACTTTCCTGATTGGGGAAATGTTCCTCAATCATTGACATTTCAGAGAATTTTTCAAGCTCAGCTTTGCTGAAATTACTGCTGAAGGGGCGGTCTTGTCAATTGGCACGGCTGCATACGCCCTGCCAAATAATGATGATAGAGAAGATTTCCAAACATATTGTGTCTTGCAGTGACAGCCTATGTTTGGAGTGCAAAGATTGTGTTCTATCAGTATGCAGTGTGATTTCAGGCACTACAGTTGAGGTCAAAAGTTGGAGGTGCATACATGTCACGTATCTGGTCTATCCTGTCATTATGAACTCTTGCACCACACATCATGGACTTCATTTCCCACAAGCCACTGCTCTAATCACTGCATTCACCTGCTCTCACTTTACTGATTACTGGTCACAGCTGCACCTCATCACACTGTCTGCATTTAAGCCACTCACACACACAGCCACCTTGCGAAGTATCGTTCCATATGGTCGTTATTCTAAGCGTTTCTCTCTGTGTTGGATTATCTGTGTATGACTCTGGACTGTGTACCCCGTTGACGATTCCTGCTTCCTGCCATTGCGACCATTGCCTGTCTATTGAACTGTTTCCCGGATTACCTACGTTATTCCTGTTTTCTGGTGATTATTCTGGCCTGTTGACGATTCTAAATAAATGCTGCAAATGGATCCGCACGTCTCAGTCTGACTCCTTGTGACAGAAGACTTCGCCGATACAAGGATCCAGCGGCTTTATTCGTCAGCAGAACGACCACCCAAGAATGGATCTATTAGGAGGACTGTCCAATCCAGTAAGTTTGCTCTGCTCCATTTTTCAAGATGGCCACCCCATCGAGGATTATGTGCAGAAATTCATTGCATATAGTTACCTGGCACCTTGCGATGAAACTATGCTCAAGGAATGTTTTTGGAGCGGATTGGACACTGAGATCAGCTTGAATTTACCTGAGGAAGACCCCAGTTGGACCCTCACACAGTATATAGACTTTGTTTTGCTGTTTTGTGAATCTCCATTTACTGTGGGTGAGGTAGAGCCTGTTCACAAGATGGCTGCCGCCACGCCAGAGTCTGCAAGCAAGATGGCTGCCATGCCAGAGTCTGCAAGCAAGATGGCTGCCATGCCAGAGTCTGCAAGCAAGATGGCTGCCATGCCAGAGTCTGCAAGCAAGATGGCTGCCATGCCAGAGTCTGCAAGCAAGATGGCTACCGTCAAATCAGAGTCTCCACCGCCAGAGCACCCTCCAGTGACAGCGCCGCCAGAGCGCCCTCCAGTGACAGCGCCGCCAGAGCGCCCTCCAGTGACTGCGCCGCCAGAGCGCCCTCCAGTGACCGCTCGCTCAGAGCCTGCTCTTCCAGAGTCTCCGCTGGAGACGCCCAGCCCTCCTGAATCTCCGCTGGGGTCGTCCAGTTCTCCAGAGCCCGCTCCTCAAGACAGCCTTCCAGAGACTCCGCTGGTTCCGCCCAGCCTTCCAGAGACTCCGCTGGTTCAGCCCAGCCTTCCAGAGACTCCGCTGGTTCAGCCCAGCCTTCCAGAGACTCCGCTGGTTCCGCCCAGCCTTCCAGCGACTCCGCTGGTTCCGCCCAGCCTTCCAGAGACTCCGCTGGTTCAGCCCAGCCTTCCAGAGACTCCGCTGGTTCCGCCCAGCCTTCCAGAGACTCCGCTGGTTCCGCCCAGCCTTCCAGCGACTCCGCTGGTTCAGCCCAGCCTTCCAGAGACTCCGCTGGTTCCGCCCAGCCTTCCAGCGACTCTGCTGGTTCAGCCCAGCCTTCCAGAGACTCCGCTGGTTCAGCCCAGCCTTCCAGAGACTCCGCTGGTTCCACCCAGCCTTCCAGCGACTCCGCTGGTTCCGCCCAGCCTTCCAGAGACTCCGCTGGTTCAGCCCAGCCTTCCAGAGCCTCCGCTGGTTCAGCCCAGCCTTCCAGAGCCTCCGCTGGTTCCGCCCAGCCTTCCAGAGCCTCCGCTGGTTCCGCCCAGCCTTCCAGAGCCTCCGCTGGTTCCGCCCAGCCTTCCAGAGACTCCGCTGGTTCAGCCCTGCCTTCCAGAGCCTCCGCTGGTTCCGCCCAGCCTTCCAGAGACTCCGCTGGTTCCATCCAGTCGTCCTGAGATTCCTGTCTGCCCAGTTCTGGTCACGGAGCTCATGCATGGACTGTTCCCACCCACCCTCCCTGCTGCTCCAGTTCCGCCACCTCTGTCTCCTGACAGTCCCTCTGCTCACCCACATCCCACCTTCGGTGCAGAGGACTTGCCGTGGGACTGCCAGTCTCCATCGGTGTCCAGACTGAAGGACCCCTCACCATCACCTCCAGTCTCAGAGTCCTGGACTCCACCTCGGCCCTCCGACCCTGCGGCTCCACCCCGGCTCTGTGCTCCCTCGTCTCCGTTGTCGGCCGTCGGCCCACCAGCTCCTCCGGGCTCCATCGTCTCTCCGGCTCCGCCCCGGTCAGTCGTCGCCCCACCTTCGCCTCTGGACTCTACTCCTCCGGCTGCGCCTCGTCACTCCGTCCTGCCGGCTCTGTGGACCTCCTCCCTCCCGTGGGCACAGCCTCGATCCTCTGTCACTCCGGCTCCGCTGCGTACCTCCGGACCTCCATCTCCGCCGGGGTCGCCAGAGCCTTGGGTTCCGTCTTGGCCCTCCGGATCCTCGGTGTCACCTAGGACCATCGACTCTCCGGTTCCGCCTCGGGCTCCACCAGCTCCACCTCCGTCGGTCGGCCCCATGCAGGAGCCAACCCTTCCTCCGCCATGGCTTCTCCCTCCGTCGGCTCAGCCTCAGTTCGTGGTTCCAGTACCCCTACATGGACCTGGCCCTCCATCCCTCCCCCTGTTCCGCCTCCGCTCCACCACCCTCCAGGTTGTATTAGGTGGTTAGAGCGTCTGGAAGCCGCTCCTTGGGGAGGGGCTCTGTCACGTATCTGGTCTATCCTGTCATTATGAACTCTTGCACCACACATCATGGACTTCATTTCCCACAAGCCACTGCTCTAATCACTGCATTCACCTGCTCTCACTTTACTGATTACTGGTCACAGCTGCACCTCATCACACTGTCTGCATTTAAGCCACTCACACACACAGCCACCTTGCGAAGTATCGTTCCATATGGTCGTTATTCTAAGCGTTTCTCTCTGTGTTGGATTATCTGTGTATGACTCTGGACTGTGTACCCCGTTGACGATTCCTGCTTCCTGCCATTGCGACCATTGCCTGTCTATTGAACTGTTTCCCGGATTACCTACGTTATTCCTGTTTTCTGGTGATTATTCTGGCCTGTTGACGATTCTAAATAAATGCTGCAAATGGATCCGCACGTCTCTGACTCTCTCTGTGACAATACACCTTGCAGAATCTGCAAAATGTTAATTATTTTACCAAAATAAAAGGGATCATACAAAATGCATGTAATTTTTTATTTAGTACTGATCTGAATATGATATTTTAATATGATATAATATGATATAAATAAGATGTTTATAATAGTCCACAAGAGAAAATAATAGTTGAATTTATAAAAATGACCCTGTTCAAAAGTTTACATACGTTTGATTTTTAATACTGTGTTGTTACCTGAATGATCCACAGCTGTTTTTTTTATAGCTTAGTGATAGTTGTTCATAAGTCCCTTGTTTGTCCTTAACAGTTAAACTGCCCGCTGTTCTTCAGAAAATCCTACACGGTCCCACTAATTCTTTGGTTTTTCAGCATTTTTGTCTATTTAAACCCTTTCCAACAATGACTATGATTTTGAGATCCATCGTTTCACACTGAGGACAACTGAGGGAGTCATATGCAACTATTACAGAAGGTTCAAACGCTCACTGATGCTTCAGAAGAAAACTTTATATTATAAAGAGCTTAAATTATAAAGAGCTGGGGGTGAAAACTTTTTTAATTTGAATATATATATATACATATATATATATATATATATATATATATATATATATAGGCAAAATAACATTTTAATTTTGTTCAGAAGTTTACACCCCTGGCTCCTATTGCATCGTTTTTCCTTCTGAAGCATCAGTGAGTATTTAAACCTTCTGTAATAGTTGCTTATGAAGTCCTTTAGTTGTCCTCAGTGTGAAAAGATGGATCTCTCTGTTGGAAAGGGTTCAAACACACAAAAATGCTGAAAAACCTACTATCAAAAAACAACTATCACAAAAACACACACAGACACACAAACACACACATGTTGGGTTTACATGTTTTATGGGGACATTCCATAGGCGTAATGGTTTTCATACTGTGCAAACCGTACTTTCTATCGCCCTACATCTACCCTACACCTAAACCTAGCCCTCACAGGAGATTGTGCACACTTTTACTTCCTCAAAAAAACTCATTGTGCATGATTTATAAGCCTGTTTCCTCATGGGGACCTGAGAAATGTCCCCACAAGGTCAAAATCTACTGGCATTCCTATCCTTGTGGGGACATTTGGTCCCCACAACGTGATGAATACCAGGTACACACACACACACACACACACACACACACACACAGCTCTGGGTCATTCAGGTAACAACACAGTGTTAAGAATCAAGTGTATGTAAACTTTTGAATGGGGTCATTTTGATAAATTCATCTATTATTTTCTCTTGTGGACAATATGTAAACATCGTATCTGAAATATTTTTTTCAGGTCATTGCTAGATAAAAATAACATTTTGTAGATTCTGCAAGGTGTATGTAAACTTTTGACCTCAACTGTATACCAAACAGACAGAATAACTAATTTAAAGAAATAGTTACTTCAGAAAAAGATCATTCTGTAGTTATTTATTCACTCTCATTCTGAACCTGAATGACTTGAAGTATGAAAACTCTTTTCTATGCAATTACGGTGAATGAAGACTGAGGCTTGAGAACTATATCATTCTGATTCATGAATGAATCATTTCACAACTTCAGCAAAATTCATCCATTGTGAATGACTCATTCTTTTGATTTGCATCTTTTCAGTTCACACTGGTTCTTTCATGATTGATCTGGTTCTCAATTCTGACTCTAGATGATTACATTTCAGCCTTTTCCTATTACAAAGCTGACTTCAGAGGACATATACAGTCTAGTGTATTATATGGACTACTTTAGTAGTTTGCTTCCTGTTTTAAAGCTTGAAAGCATTTCCTCTTTAATGTAACTGAATACAAAAAATGAGTCCTTGATTACACAATTTCTACTTTTGTGGCAATTTCTACTGACAAAAAGAAAATCATACTGGTTTGGAACAGCATGAAATTGAGTAAATAATGGCCGAATTTTCCATTTTTGGCTTAACTATTACTTTAATGACCTGTTTACTTATTTTCTTAACACAAACACTCCCATTATCCTACTCGCTCATTAAAGTACTATTATGTGATTATAGTGACTGATCTGAATGCCTCTAATATGCTTTATTAGATTGTTCACCGAACAGCTGTGCCAAGTGCGCTGGCTGTGGACTGGATTGGGAAGAACTTGTACTGGTGCGACGTGGAGAGAAAGACGCTGGAAGTGTCCAAATCTAACGGTTTATACCCCACCGTCTTAGTGAGCTCTGGCCTGAAGAACCCAATGGACCTGGCTCTGGATGCTCAAACCGGGTACAAATGCTTTCTTTTCAAATTTGCACAATGTCCTTTTTACCTCAGCAAGTCACAAGAAAAAGAACAAATGCATAGACCCCAGAACAATGGGAATTGCTAATCTCTGCTTGAAACAGCTGTGAGGAGAGTTCATGAATGCGGGTCACTCTCTGTTCCTCAGGTATGTGTTCTGGATTGACTGCTGCGAAAATCCTCACGTCGGGCGAGTTGGCATGGATGGCCAAGGCCAGAGTGTTATTGTGAACAAAGAAATCTACAGCCCCTCAGCTCTAACCATTGACTACACAAACAAGAGAATCTACTGGGCTGATGATAATCACATCTTTTTTGCCAACATGGACGGTTCACAGAGGCACCGAGGTACAAAATGAGTCGTAATTTTGTTCTGTCTTTTTTTTTCACGTATTAGATTACTGGACCATAACAAGGCAGCAATTGGATAAAAGAACCGCAATAAAGCCTTTCAACAGTATAATAATGCAAGGCCACAATCTTGTATGTATATGCGTGTGGAAATTGCAAAAAAAAATCTGTGCTTACAGTACTTTCAAAAAAGTTAGACTAGAGTACAGTAAATTTAAAAGTTGTCGGATAATGACTGAGTAAATCACTTATATATCCAGTAATGCAACTTTAATGATAATACATGGTATGATATTCTGTACCTCAGTTCCTCATGACCACATCCAGGGTGTGATGGGGCTCACGCTGTTCGAGGACTTCATTTATTGGACTGACGGGAAGTCCAAATCTCTCCGTCGAGCTCATAAGACCACCGGTGCTAATGCTGTCGAGCTCCTGAATTCATGGCAAGCCATTAAGTCTGTCATTGTCTATCACCCGCTGCGCCAGCCTGAAGGTAGAGACTGTTTCAAATAAATATTATATTCGTTTTACACTTGGTTTGTCCAGAAATAAAAATGCTGTCATTATTTACTCACTCTTAAACAGCTCTTGCAATTTATAGAGACTTAAAATCTTGGTCTGGAAGATCTGGACTGAAGTGCATATGCTTCATACAACTTTTACATCATACAACAATCTAAAATAAAATGTAAAGTATATAAATTATATATTATATTATATTAATTATAATTATTGCACCAAACAACTGATGAAGGTGTTTGGATGAACACTAAAACGTCTTGTGTTTTTAAGTATGTTTGTAAGTCCAGTGTTTTTGTAAATTAAACTTATTTAGAAGAAACTTCTACCTGGATGAATGAATCTCCACAGGCAATGTTTGAAACAGTTGTGCTGCCTAATATTTTTTTTGGAACCTGTGATTCTTTTTTTAGAATTCTTTGATGAAAAAAAAATTAAAAAGAACAGCATTTAAAATATAGTGATAGTCTTTGCTATCACTTTTTTTTTTATATAAATTTAACACATCCCTACTAAATTAAAGTATTAATTTCTTACAAAAAAAAAGAAAGAATAAACATTTACTGACCCCATTTTTTATTGTAGTGTATATAGTTACATATTTTAAATAAATGCTGTTCTTTTTAACTTTTCATTCATCAAAGAATCCTGAAAAAATGTATAACAGGTTCCCAAAAAAAAAAAAATTAAGCAGCACAACTGTTTCCACCGATAATAAATCAGCATATTAGAATTAATTCTAAAGGATCATGTGACACTGAATACTACAGTAATGATGCTGAAAATTCAGCTTTGCATTATATTTATATTTGAAATTATATTTCACGTTGTAATTATATTTTACAATATAACATGTTTTTTTTTTTGTATTACTGATTCCAAACTTTTGAATGGCAGTGTATGTTCACTTATGCTGGGATTTTATAATGTTTTATTGTCATTTTCAGATCTTATTTAATATGGCAAGAGCTGTTTAAATATTATTTTAATATAACCTACAGTAATCACAGGCTATTTCTACCTCATTTCTACAGTCCCCAAACACCAGTGTCAAGTGGCCAATGGAGGCTGTAGCCACTTGTGCCTACTTTCTCCTGGTGGAGGCCACAAGTGTGCCTGCCCAACTAACTTCTACTTGGCCGCCGATAACAAGACGTGCCTGTCCAACTGCACAGCCAGCCAGGTCTGGATGCCAAAATGATGATTGCATGTCATTAGTCGGAACTGCAATGATTGTTCCAGTTTGCTTTACCCATAACTGATTGACCTTTTTCGATGCGGTGGACTTGTTTTGCAGTTCCGCTGTGGAACGGATGAATGCATCCCATTCTGGTGGAAATGCGATACGGTAGATGACTGCGGTGATGGGTCTGATGAGCCTGCGGATTGTCGTAAGTGCTTAGCTTCCAATGTTACCCAGCTTACACTGCATGCACTGTTGTTTTTGTTTTGAACTGTTTGTAATATTCATGCGGTGTCGTAAGCAGGGGTTTTAAGAACAATTGCGTGGGGCACATTATAAATCTCATCAGCCTCTCTTTACAAGTATGACTCTGTTTTATATGCCTAGTTGCCACGGTTACACTCATATGAGACCGGCTTTAAAGTGAATGTTTCAAGAAACGTCAGCAGTATTGTGTTTTTGTCATGCAGGTTTAATAGGAAGGCCTTGTGACAGCTCTGATTATAAAAATGCATTTTTTTGCCAGACAACTTTGCTTTTCTTTTGTTGTTCACAGTAGATGGCTCCCTGTAAGCTGCTCAGCGCTCTAACTTGGGTCATGAATATTAATTGTGTTATGTGATGTTCTGATTTGCTGAAAGGCAAGACTAGAAGATGAGCACAAGCCATGTTGGATTACAGTTTACCGCTTGCGTGTTAGTCAAAACGGCTGCTTGGCAGAAGCTTCTGCTTGGTCTTAAAGTCAGCAAAGTCTTAAAGTCTATGCATATGTTTATTTATTTACTTTCTTATTGAATTTTTTATCAGAATGTTGTATTTTATCCTTTGGAGGAACAGTAGTTCTCACTGGTGATATATGTAAGATTTCTTCAATAATTGTGTCTGAAAATACCCAGCCCTTTCTTACAATTGACTGCAATTGTGAGCCTGTAGAAAGTTTAACAGCACCATGTTTTTACTTTGAACGTGAAGCACTTACATTTATTTAAATAAATTTCAGCCGTTTGAAGTTTAATGATCACATTCACGTTCCATAAGAGCTGTTTTCAGTCCACAAATTTAAAGCCTCTTAAAATTATAATTTAGACATTTGTTAACAATTTCTTTTCTTCTGTGTCTTCGATGCATGTTCATGAGAGTTTCAGAAAGCTCTCGGATTTCATCGAAAATACTTTAATTTGTGTTCTGAAGATGAAGATCAGGTTTGAAACAACTTTAGAGTGTACTGTATACTGTCATTAATGACAGATTTTTTGGGAGTGAACTATCACTTTAAGAATTATGACCTTAAATTTCACACAACTGAATTTTGTTGGCTTTTTAAGGACCCCATGGGGACTTTTTTTACTCACAATTGTGCTCCTAAATATATTTTACAGTTTGCACACATCTGTTTTTACTCGCAAATGCAAATGAACGCTCACAAGCCTTGAGATCTGCCTCCATCCAATCAACAACAAACGATGGATAGAACCAAGTCCCTACCCTACATTTTTTCACTTAGATGTACATCACAATATGGAAGAAAATATTTGTTGCTACTTCAGTTACATTGCAACTTTAAAGTAGGGCTGTGATGATAAATCAATGCATCACAATTCATTGAACGATTTCGAATGCATCGCGATTCTCTCCGGAATTGATACTGAGCTGTTTTTTTTTTACCGCAGTTGTTGCTCTAATCTAGTTTTTAACTACACACCCAAATGCTCAGAAAGAACACTGAAGAGCGCTTGTGCGTTCGGTCATGAAATTTCACCTCTACTGACAATGCTTTTATTTTAAAAATACATTGTGAAGCAAAATGGAAACTTGAAAACATGCCGACAGACAAGACATGGGGTAACGCATTGCAAGTAATGCGAGTTACATAATCAGATTACTTTTTTCAAGTAACTAATAAAGTAACACAATATCTGAGTTACTTTTTCAAATAAGTAAGGCCAGTTACTTTGTTTTCCCATTTATTGACTGACAACTCTCCTGTCCCCATGTTGAGAGAAATCGGGAGTAAGTGCAGAGCTGAGCTTTGCTAATAAGCAAAAATTACTTTAGATAAACTAACATTCATGCTTAATTTTTTTTTTTTTTTTGAGCTTTCTTCTCCTGCATTTTGCTGTACAGACGTTAATTTACTTTTCCTTCATTTCACTTTTGGTGTGAAAGGGCCTTTACATTTACCAAAAATAGAACTTTTTATTTAAAAAACAAACAAGCCCAAATTTGAAAAGTAACGCAAAAGTAATGTAACGCATTATTTTCCATAAAAAATAACAAAGTAGCATAATTAGTTACTTTTTAGGGAGTAACACAATATTGTAATGCATTACTTTTAAAAGTAACTTTCCACAACACTGCCGTTTTGTGGCTCTTTAATGTGTCGTGACAGGTCACAGTATTGCCTTAATAGATCAGTCGACACGTGAAGTGAACGCATTTTCTTATTTACTTAAAGCATGAAATAAACATGAGTGAACATCAGAACAAAATTTATTTTAACCACGGAAAGATGTAAATACACACAAGACTGCCGTAATCTACTCTTCTGTTTGTTTGTTTGTTTGTTTGTTTGTTTGTTTGTTTGTTTGTCGGACAAAATGGCATATTCTGCATTGATTTGTCAGATCACCTGTCAGTCAAGCTGTTTGCAAAGGGTCAATTGGAAGCAAGCAGAGTATGGACGTATATAAAGCATGCAGTGCCAACTGCTGTTAAAAACTAAGAAATCAGATGATATATTTTGACACACTGTATTTCTCCCAACTGTTCAAATTAACTCAAGACAAAACCGACTGTATTTACATGAATACTCTCCAAGATGGTGCATTTTGACATTATTTTTCGTGTAAGTGTGTAGCAATAACATGCAATAGAATGCTTAATTCAGCATTCACATGCTGACTGAAAGCCGCTTTCGGTGAGCCCGATTTGGGTATGTGTATGCAAAGAAACCAGCAGGCTTTCAAGTACTGGCAAGACTTTTAAACACATGTGAATACTGAATGTCACTTTCGTAATAATGCATCGAATCAGTAAAATTTCCATCAACTGTCCCTGGACTCGGCTATAATTCCCGAGTCCGAAAAGCTTGAGTCCGAGTCAAGTCCGAGTCAAAATGCATTCGAGTCCATGACAAGTCCGAGTCCGCTAAAAATTGTACTCGAGACCGGACTCGAGTCCGAGTACCCCAACTCAGAATCGATTTGATACAGAATCACGCTGCATTCAGAAAATCTCCAGAATCGATGCAAAATTCTCGTTTATTTTCCCAGCCCTACTTTAAAGTCATTGTTTTACACAGCCAATGACAGTATCACAGTGTGGCATAGCAAAACAAAATGCAGTGGTTATTTTCCAAACAAGTGGAGAAATTTTGTCATTTCTAAAACTGGCACTCCTACCAGTTAAAATGGGCTTTGATATTACCACATGCCAGTGCTGTTATAAACAGTATGAAGATGAACTGGTTCACAGCTTCACGGTAGACTGACCTTTAAGTCGTGTGAAAGGCAGAACGTTCGTTCTTTCATTTTTGTTTCCATTGAGCTTGTTTTTAGATTCACTTTGTGGCTTGGTGATTCACTTGAGCAGTACAAACAGAAAATGACAGGCTGCCAATAGCTGCTGTTAATAGGTGGAACCTCCGTTGTTCGCTAAAGGGCAGGGGGCATTAAATATCGTAGAAGTGCTTTTAGAGAAATAATGGAACGTGGGTTGACTCGCCCATTTCAGGCAACCTCACGCAGCTCAGGTTTAAAAACACACACCTATGTGCAAATTGCTTCGAATTCTCTGGAGTTCACTGTTAATCATCATTTTTGCAGCGGAATTCAAATGCCAGCCTGGGCGTTTTCAGTGTGGCACTGGCCTTTGCGCCTTACCTCCCTTCATCTGCGATGGAGAGAATGACTGCGGAGACAACTCGGATGAGGCCAACTGTGGTGAGCAGAATAATACATACGAAAGCTGTTCTTAAATGCCATGTTCTTACTGACAGATTTGTTGCTTTTTCTCTCTGCGTGAGGCTATCGGGACTCCCTTGTAGAATTCGGTTCCTGTGAAGTATGTGGCGAGCACGAGTGAGAAAAATCTGCCTGGAATTTTCATCAGCAGCAAATCTTCTTTAGCACAGCTGTCTCTGAATGTTCAATTATACAGACTCTTGCCGCTATCAAACGATCGATATCCACTTTAGAAGTATTAGAAAAGAGTACAGGGTGTTTTGTCATTTAACGATCGGAATTGGGATGTATTGGACCAACACCGATTTAAGATTCTAGACGTTTAGTGCTTTTAACACAAATAATATTGTTTCTGCAATCATCTCAGCTTTATTCTTATTCTTATTCGAAGCCACCGACTGGAATATAGATGATCGTGCTGCATTGATCCGGCACCCAGACGGTATTTCTCACTGTAATGTCTTCTCCCATTTGCAGATACATACATCTGTCTGTCAGGCCAGTTCAAATGCACCCGCAAGCAGAAGTGTATACCATTAAATCTTCGCTGCAACGGACAGGACGACTGCGGGGATGGCGAGGACGAGACAGACTGCCGTAAGCTACGCCATGACACTCTCTGCTCCCTCCATTAACCACTGACAATAATGGGCCTCATTCTTGTAAACTAAAGGGTGTTGTGACAGAATTGTTCGAACTCTGCCAAATTTGGCTTTTCCCCTGTGAATTTAATGATCCAGACTGACAGATCTCAAATGTGGCTTTTATCCCACCAAACGAGTTGGCTGGTTTGGGAGCTAAAAGGATAGCCAGGTGCTTATTAGGTATTCTGAAAGGAAAGTCCCTTTCCAGGGAAAAGTAGCAATACTTGTCAGCAAGTAATAAAGTCACCTGGAGTGGAAATGTGTAGAAGCTTTTAGAAAGTACAAAACTAAATAAAAAAAAATTGAAGAACTAAAGAAAAAAATTGTCATAGTTGTCTTTTTTTTCTAATAGTTGTCTAATTTCTAATCATGGACATTTCCACCACAGTCACTTCCAAATGAGATAAAGGTAACACTTTACAATAAGATGACATTTGTTAACATTAGTTAATGTGTTAAATAACATGAACAAACAATGAACAATACATTTATTACACTGTTTATTAAAGAATACTCACCCCCTTGTCGTCCAAGATGTTCATGACTTTTTTTCTTCAGTCGTAAAGAAATTACGTTTTTTTAGCAAGACATTTCAGGATTTCTCTCCATATAGTGGACTTCTATGGTGCCCCTGAGTTTAAACTTTCAAAATGCAGTTTAAATGCAGCTTCAAAGGGCTCTAAATGATCCCAGCCAAGGAAGAAGGGTTTTATCTAGTGAAACGATCTGTTATTTTCTAAAAAATTTACAATTTACATACTTGTTTAACCTCAAATGCTCCTCAAATGTATTCTGGTTCATGACAGTTAGGGTAGGTCGAAAAACTTGCATCTCATTTTCTTTTTCAACTTCCAAACATCACTGTTTTATCTTCTTTGCGTTCTCACTTTGTTAACACTGGGTCGGTATGATGATTTTGAAGTTGGAGGAGAAAATAAGATGGGAGTTTTTCAACCTACCCAGAGCTAGACAAGATGAGCATTTAAGGTTAAAAAGTATATAAATTGTAGTTTGTTTGTTTTTTTGAGAGAAAATAGCCAGTCGTTTTACTGGATAAGGCACTTCTTCCTCGGCTGGGATCATTTAGAGCCCTTTGAAGCTGCATTTAAACTGCATTTTGGAAGTTTAAACTCGGGGCACCATAGAAGTCCACTATATGGAGAAAAATCCTGAAATGTTTTTCTCAAAAAACATAATTTCTTCACGACTGAAGAAAGAAAGACATGAACATCTTGGATGACAAGGGGGTGAGTAAATGATCTGTAAATGTTTGTTCTGGAAGTTAACTTCTCCTTTAATCTTTGTTAATGTTATCCAATGAAAATACAGTTGTTCATTGTTTGTTCATGTTAGTTCACAGTGCATTAACTTATGTTAACAAACACACTTGGTTTTAAAAGGCATTAGTAAATGCTAAAATTATTAATAAATGCTGTAGAAGTGTTGTTCAATCTTGGTTCATGGTATTTACACTTATGTAGTTACTAATGTTAACTAATGAACCTTATTGTAAAGTGTAAACCAAGATAGTTTAAAATATTTTTTTAATAAAATGGCAGACAGTTTGTCTAGTTAAGGTTTGTATTTTATGAATCCAAAATAAACACATTTAAATATTCTGTTAAAATAATGTATTATTCAGCATGCTTTCATAAAAATCCTGTTCTGTGATTTAAAAAAATGTATAAAACTGGATTTTTCTTTTACCTTGATTTTTCTCCAATTTACATATTTCATCTCAAATGTGCATAACTTCACTGCCAGCCTGATTTACAAAAACACAAACTTGAAATTATTGAAAAAACATTGGTCAAGGTCACAAATGAGGAAACTGAGGTGAAACTCAATATAAGCCATAAATATTTTAAAACAATAAATAATGAAATAGTTTACATGTGTTTTAGCCTTTTTGAGATTGTAGTTTTTAGGTGTTTTTAGGTAGTGTTTGAATTTTGAATTTATTATTTATGGATATGTTCATATTTTTGAGTGTTTCTAGTGAAGTCTGGACTTTAGACAGTAAAGTAGTTAAGTGGATGCATTAAAGTTCACAAAAGATTTTTTTTTATTTGACCTTCATACAACATAAAAAATAAATTGAGATCTTTTAGTTATAGTAAAAAATAACCTCTGCAATATAAAATTACCTGTAGCTGAAGAAATGCCATATATCACTCCCCATTTGACCTTCTCACGACCAGCTTTGACTAACATTTCTAGGCTGTCATTTCCTCCATTCTTGAACGGTAATTGCAGAAGACCTTGTCGTATTGTAAAGAAAGTGGAGATGTCACATATATTCTTCAGTTATGGAATCACAGTCATATGTATGACCTTTACAAGTACCAGAAGTTTTGTATGCTTTTTTGCTCCTCAAACTCTTACAATAGCTTTTCACTGGCCTTATAAATGACCTACTATTTTCTGTCTACCTTAATGTTCCAGCTGAGAGCACATGTTCTCCAGACCAGTTCCAGTGCAAGGCCACCATGCATTGCATCTCAAAGCTCTGGGTGTGCGACGAAGACCCAGACTGTGCTGACGGTTCTGATGAGGCCAATTGTGGTGAGTGAGCCGCAGTTATTATTCACAAATCAGACCCTCGGTCAGCCACACGCACAGACCCGTCTGAAAGTCTGATTGGGGCTAATGTCAATTCTGTATGCTCCCGCAGTCTTCTCTCTCTCTGATGGAGTGAGGCCAGCTTTAATCATGAACCACTCGGCTTTTATTAGCTGTGGCTTGTAACAATTCCCCTGGGCCTGTTTTGTTGCCTGAATGCCTGATTTAGTTTGACAGTGGCACATCAGCGGTGGCCTCACATATTGCATTCTTCCTCGGCTATGCGTTTCCAGACATTTAAAGTGCCGATACACTGGCAAAACAATTTCAGAAGGTTCGCTAGGCATATTTTGCTTTGAGTAGTTTTCTATATTCTATACTGAGCAAAAAACCGGTGTACCTCGTTTTATTAGTACCACTCATTTGATCTATACTGAAAATACTGCAATAAACAGTAGAGGTTCACCTAAATGTCTCTATAGGCAGCTGCCTTCTATGACAGAACCCTAATTGAATTGTAACCTCGTAAATGACAGATTTGGAACACTCTACTCCAGGCTGCATATAAATAATGTTCATCACATAAAGCACGCAGTAGACTTCACTCGTGTTTGATTTCAACAGAGTTTTCCTTTAGCACGTAGCTAAACAAAATATGCAATGTTCTAATAAACACAAAATTACATGCTGTTTTTTTTTTTTTTTTAATGTTTAAAGATACAAAAGTTTGGGGTTAGTAAGATTTTTTTGACATTTTTAAAGAAGTCTAAATTTATTTGATTAAAAATATAGTAAAAAATCTGATATGCCTTATTATCAATGTTGTGCTGGATTCTTTGATGAATTAAAAAATAATACATACATACATATATATATATATATATATATATATATATATATATATATATATATATATATATATATACTCTTAAAAATAAAGGTGCTTCAAAAGGTTCAATGCCATAGAAGCAATGCCATAGAAGAACCATTTTTGGTTCCACAAAAAACAATTCAGTCAAAGGTTCTTTAAAGAACCATTTCTTGCTTACCTTTTTATAATCTGAAGAATGTTATTTGCCACAAATTAATTAATCGTAATTAAAAGTGACAATAAGGACTTTCATTGTTATATACACTATTAAAAATAAACGTTCTTCAGATGTTCTTCTATGGCATCGTGAAGCACCTTTATTTTTAAGAGTGTATATAACAATGACAGTCTTTATTTTCACTTTTAATTAAGATATCTTAATAACCCCAAACTTTTAAACATTTGAAGTGGATCAAAACATTTCATCAAAGTTGTCCTAAAACCAAAACAATACCCGTTTTTGTCTTAGGACAACTTTTTTTTGATCCACTTCAAATGTTGACTACTGTAGTCTTCAATAAATCTTTTTCTTCTTCTTTTTCTTCTGTAAAATTTTACCTCAGTATAATAAAATAATTGCAGTTAATCTCATAAATTCTGACTAAAAGCAAAGGAAATATTACTATTATCAAATTTGTTGAAGATGCATATAAAATATGTTAAATTATGTTAAACATACAGTATGTTCAAGGAGACTTTCACAAGCCTGACAGTAAGTTTTGTAAAAGAGTAAAGATTAAAAAAACATGCCTTAAATAGGCTGCCTACTGTTTGTGAGCGACTCACTAAGTTTTGAATCTGAGCCAAAGTCTTTTGAACCTCATTAATGATTCATCAGAAGATTCCCTTGACAAAGAGGTCTAACTCTAAAACATTAGACTTATTAAAGATCTATACTGCACGCTGATGTTGTTGCTTTCTTAGGCTCACATCTTTGTAGAAAATCGTTATTTATTTGCGGTGTGGACACAGCCTCAAAGTGGTTGTCTTAAAGCTAATCGTCCTCAATATATGGTGTATAAATAACACTGTGACACATCCCAGCAGGGATGATGAACATGGCTTTCCCATATCGGTCGACAAAAGAAATGAAATCAATAACTTGGCTGTTGCAAGGGGAACATTCACATTGTCGGAATTTGATTGAGAAAATTGGTTTGATTGCATTGGCTGAACATATCTGATGTTGTTATGGATTACCAGAAACTCAGGGAAAAATCCCCCAAATGAGTGACACATCAGTGGAACAGTAGAGAGGTCACTTCGTAATTGAGGTGTGACGGGCTCCTCTGGTGTCGCCATTGATTTTTCAGATGTGACACACTTTATCTACATCGGTCTGCGAGTAATTATAGATCTATATCTTGGCAATTGATGTCAAATGCTGCAATTAACATAACAGGCGAGCTTTATTGATGCTTACCAATTTGTCTTTGGTAATATTGGGAATTGCAGTCACACAGAAAGTGGATATTCATGTGGATCAGTGGATGAATTTTACTTTTACAGAAATATTATTGTTTTATTGACCCAGTGTTTACAAAGCGAACATGCAAAAGAAAGTAGTGCTCTTAAAAAAAAAAGATAAAACAACAATGTCGGGCGATTTTGAAGTTAAAGTACCATTTTGTACACAGGTGAAGAACTAAATTGAGTGACCTTTCCAATGTGATTACGTAATCCATGAAGTCACGGATGCGCATCGCAGAGCTAGTGCAAGATGAGCATTTGTGGTTAAAAAGTATATACATTTTTACTTATTTAGAAAATAGCTGATCGTTTCGCTAGACAAGACTCTTATTTCTCAGCTGAAATCATGTAGAATCCTGGAATGTTTCCTCGAAAACCTTAATTTCTTTTTAACTAAAGAAAGACATGAACATCTTGGATGAAATGGGGGTGAGAAAATCATCTGGAAATTTTAATTCAGGACAGGAGTGAACTAATCCTTTAAGCAGTGGCTTTTATTTTGTTACATTCATTAGTGTTTGAATTTGTATTGTTGTAACTAAGAAACATCTCACATATTTTTAAACAATAAACTGTATTTTTTTCTCAGATGCCAGTATTTCTAAATCTCTAGCTTTATTGGTACTTAATAGTTCAGTTTTGGTAATACTGGGAATTACAATCATATGCAAATAAGTGAAAAGTCATGTGGATTTATTATAATCAGTAAATAATTCTGTTTTCACATGAATATGCATTGTTTTATCTCAGAAAACTGTGTATTTAAAGATTGATTCACTCCAGAGACTCTATAATTTCCTGATAATTTACCCCTATGTCATCCAAAATGTTTATGTCTTTCTTGGTTTTTGAGGAAAACATTCCAGGATTTTTCTCCATATAGTGGACTTCAATGGTGGCCAACGGGTTGAAAGTCCAAACTGCAGTTTCAATGCAGCTTTTAAAGGGCTCTACACGATCCCAGCTAAAAAAAATAGGCATCTTATCTAGTGAAATGATTGGTCATTTTCTAAAAAAGAAAAATGTATATACTTTTTAACCACAAATGCTAGTCTAGCACTAGCTCGACTTCACATGTGATGTAGGCAGAAGCACCGACCCAGTGTTTACAAAGTGAACATGCAAAGAAAGTAAAATGCTCTTTACAAAAAAAGGTAAAACAACAATGTCGGTTGATTTTGAAGTTGAAGTACCTTTTTGAACCAAAATACACAGGCAAAGAACTAAAGAGTGACCTTTCCAACGTGATTACCTAATGTATGAAGTCACGGATGCACATTACAGAGCTAGTGCAAGATGAGCATTTGTGGTTAAAAAGTATATACATTTTTCTTTTTCTTTTTTTAGAAAATGGCAGATCGTTTCGCTAGACAAGACCCTTATTCCTTGCCTGGGATAATTTAGATCGCCTTAAAGCTGCCCTGATACTGCAATTTGTACCTCCCATTGAAGTCCACTATATGGAGAAAAAATCCTGGAATGTTTTCCTCAAAAACCTTCATTTCTTTTCAACCATAGAAAGAAAGATATGAACATCTTGGATGTAATGGGGTGAGAAAATAATCAGGAAATTTTAATTCAGGAGTGAACTAATCCTTTAAGCAGTGGCTTTTATTCTGTGACATTCGTTAGTGTTTGAATTTTTATTATTATTTTATTATTGAATTTATTATATTATTATTTTATTATTTTCTCAGATGCCAGTATCTTTAAATGTCTAGCTTTATTGATACTTACCAGTTCAGTTTTGGTAATACTGGGAATTACAATCATACGCAAATAAGTGAAAATTCATACATTTAGTATAATCAGTGAATAATTCTGTTTCCACACAAATTTATATTGTTTTATCTCAGGAGACGTTATCTTTTGCAGTGGCTTCTATGTTGTAACTTTCATTAGTGTTTGACAGACAGTTTTTATTATTGTAACTAAGAAACATCTCTCATATTCTTAAACAATATATATATTTTTTTTTTTTTCTCAGATGCCATTATCTCTTGATGTTTCTTTATATGCTTTCTGTCGTCATATGTCTGGGCCACATTAGAGAATGTTTAAACAGAGGAATCTGTCAAGGGAGATATTCTAGGATGCTCTTTTATTATTTCTCACTAATGAAAACTGGCAAGTATTTGCAGCTTAGCCTGTGTTCTTAGGGAAAAAAGAAAAAAAGACATGTAGCTCTATCTACTGTAAACAGAGTTATGATCCGATGATGTGGTCCTGTTCATTAACAATTCATCTGGGCTGTAACACCTCAGAAAGTTCTTAGGTTATATAACATAAACACTACACGTAGTCAGGAAAAAGGTAGAATGAGGTTCTTCAGAAATGTTAATCGTAGTCGATTGTGCCCAGGTGACAAAGTGTTTGATGTTACGTGTCAATTGTTCAGGTTATTGAGGATGGGAGCTATCGGCAGCAAAGTCAGGTATCTCATCTTATGGTGCGTTAGCCTCTTGAGTGTGGGCATGTTTTGAACTTAGTGTCAGATCCGGGCCCGGAACCCTGAGGAAATGATGATTACGTGTCGAAATGCGGTAGCACCGCATTAATATTCATGCACTTTTGATGCCATTTTCATCTGTGTGTTTGTTTGTGTCTGATGAAAAAGATGAAAAGACCTGCGGACCTCATGAATTTCGCTGTGAGAATAACAACTGCATCCCGGACCACTGGAGATGTGACAGCCAGAATGACTGCGGAGACAACTCCGATGAGGAGCATTGCAGTGAGTCGCTCTCATCTCTCTGAGCACAATAACGCTTTTTCCACACTTGTGTTTGTACTAAATTGTTTTAACTGTCAAGAAACGTTCTGAGGGATCTTCAGAGGCCAGTTTCGCAGACTATTTGAAGAATTCTTCTTGGCTGTTTGTTTACCATTTGTCTGTTCCCTTCTGATCTTGCCCACATTGCCACAAAGAAAGATCAACTATTTATGTGTTTTATGCCATGTCATTTTTTACTTATGTTCCAAAGCCATATGTTCTTTCCATTCAACTGTTTGTAGATATCATGGGCTGTCAAGCTTCAAAAAGGACAACAAACATGAATGGGGGAAAAAAAAAACATTTCTATGCGACTTAATAGCCTATGATAACTAGAAACTAGATATCTATGGTAGTAAAAAAAAAAAAAACGAAAAAGTATGTGTATGTATATGTATGTATGTAAATATATATATATATATATATATATATATATATATATATATATATATATATATATATATTTTTTTTTTTTTTTTTTTTTTTTACTACCATAGATTAAAGTAATATATAAAATATTAATATATAATATATTAAAGTAATTAAAAAATAATTGATCAAATTTTGTCAATAAACAAGCCAATTAAAGTAATATATATATACACACACACACACACACACACACACACATATGTGTTAATATGTGATATATATATATATATATATATATATATATATATATGTGTGTATTATATAAGTTATATATATATATATATATATATATATACTTAAACTTTAATTGACTTGTTGCTGCTTAAAATTATTTGATACTTTGATAAATTAAAAGTAAAAAAGAACACCATTTATTTAAAATAGAAATCCTTTGTAATAAGCCAATTAAAGTAATATTATTTTTTAATTTAGATTTTTTTATTATTTAAATTAACAAAAAATATAAATATGTTTTATATTATTTGTTGTTAACAACTATTTATAAATATTAATGCTATCTATTTTAGATGCATTTAAAATAAATGAATAATATTATAATACAGTGGTATTTTGCCAAATAAAAAAACTGTTGTTTAATTTTGGAAGCAATAAATTAATAAATTACTAAAGTTTGGGATCGGTAAGATTTTCAAATGTTTTTAAAGAAGTCTTTTATGCTCACCAAGGCTGCATTTATTTAATCAAAAATATTTAGTGAAATATTATTGCAGTTCAAAATAATGGTTTTCTATTTTAATACGCTTTAAAATATAATTTGTTCCTTTCATGCGAAGCTGAATTTTCTTCAGCCATTACTGTGGTCTTACAACATACAATCATCTAACATTATCAATTTAACACATCCTTGTTGAATAAACGTATTAGATATTATAATAATATTTTTTTATGTACTAACCTGACTTTTGAACGGTCATGTACGTAAATTATTACAAAGGATTTCTATTTTAAATAAATAGTGTTCTTTTTTACTTTTAATTTATCGAAGTATCCTCAAATAATTTTAAGCAGCAAAAACTGTTTTCAATATTGATAATAAATCAGCATATTGAAGGATAATGTGACAATGAACACTGAAGTAATGACTGCTAAAAATTCTGCCTTGACAATAACCCACATAAATATTTTTAGAAATAATAAAAAAGAACTTTTTAAAATTGTAATTATCCTTCATAGTGTTGTTTTTACTAGATTTTTTTAATCAAATAAATGCAGTCTTGGAGAGCATAAGAGAGCTTTTTCGAAAACTTTAAAATCCAAAGTATTTTTAGGTATTTTTGTACTTTTGAAATTACTGTTAAGAAAGCATACAAGCATACAGGTTTAAAATGACAGGAGTCAAGAGTAAATAGCGAGCATGTATTATGTCCAGGATGCCTTTGCTCTAATGGCCCTTTTTCCTACATTTATGTTGTTAAATCAACAACCAATTTCAAACCGTTTATATTAACAGATTTTTCTAACCACCCAACATGTTTTTCTAGCCATTACAGTCTGTGGGCTCTCTTTGAGAACAGCCCTTTTAGACGTTCTAATTGCTGATTAGTCTGCAAATAGCTCCTTTTAAGTTCTTGGCAAACTTTCAAGAACCTTGGAAACAGATGGTACAATGCCAATTCATGTCCAAGTGCGAGGCCACTTTAGCAGTTTTGATTTGCTCTCGGCTGTCCTCTGTGAAGGTTTACCTCAGTGTTTTCAATACAGCCAGCTTCACAGGGCACGGCCAGGGTAGCTGTGCCACTTTAGCTGCCTTATTCTGCTTTCCTCTCTGCAGAGCCGGTGACCTGTAATCATAAGGATTTTGCTTGCGCCAGTGGGGACTGTATCTCAGCACGCTTCCGTTGCGATGGTGACTACGACTGCGCTGATAATTCAGATGAGGTCAGTGAATGCTGGATGTCATTTGAGGACAGCGCAGCAGTTGTCTTATATTCCCAAACATTCGGTTCAAGCCATTTGTCGCAAAGCTGTTTAATCTTAGTTTGCTTACATCATTAGTTTTCATACTCTTATGGCGACACCATCAGCAAGACAGTGGGTATTTTTAAAATTTGATTTGCAAAACTTTAAATTCTGTCCCAACTGTGTCCCAGAGTATTATTGATAAAAAAGTGACAAGCCTGAAAATAATACAAATGATACAAACCGAAGTTTGAGATAACACCGAAGTGAATTCCCCCTTGCTTTGTGCATTTTCAGAAGGATTGCGAGACACACTGTGCAGAGGATCAGTTTCAGTGCCACAACAATCTCTGCATCTCACGCAAATGGTTGTGCGATGGACAGGAAGACTGTAAGACAGGAGAAGATGAGAGGAATTGCCTTGGAACAGGTAACTTTATCAGATTTTGAGGTCTGAAGTGTAGCATTTCTGCACCACTAGCATTACCAAACATTCCCTGTCAAACACATAATCCCACTCCAAACTCACGCCAATGCACCAATGCTTCAGATTCTCAAATAAACTTTTTGTCATAGCTGCAAAAAGCAGTATATTTTTGCCCTTTTTGTCTAATGAAACCTAAAAATGACTTATAGTTGTCTCTGCACATTAACCTGGGATGGTTGACAGTATGCAAACACTGAGAAAATAAACATTTCAGCTTTAAATGGTTCATGGTTACATTGGTTACAAATGCTGTAGCTCCCTTTTTGTCTTTTAGAAAGTTTGTGCATAATAAACACAAGTGCCTTAGTCAGCTCTCTAGTGTTTACCCTTTAGTTAAATTTTAATTTCACCTAAGAACTTATTTAGATGCCTCAATATTTTATTATGTGTGTTTTGCTTTTTAAACAAAGATGTGTCGCATTCAAATTCCAAAATCGTGTTGTTGTTTTTTTTGCACATTAGGCAGCATATTTGAATTTAGTAAACTATTTTATTAAATATTTTATAATATTATTTCTATTTTGAGTATAAGCTTACTATTTGTTGCAAAAAATCTGGTACCGTTTACCCCACAGCTATAATTTTAGAAAAATGCAGTAATTTATGACTAACTTTTAGCCAAATAATTTATATGAGCAATATCACACAAATAGCATTGCGACATGGCTGTACAGTGAGGAAAAAATGATTTGATCCCCTGCTGATTTTGTACATTTGCCCACTTACAAAGAAATGATCAGTCTATAATTTTAATAGTAGGTTTATTAAACAAGAGAGAGAAATAATTTTTTTCCTCACTGTATATGGGCAAGACTGAGATTCAGCCGTAGGTAATCACAGCATGCCGATATACAGCCATGTCGCATTGCTACAAATGTGATATTGCATTTATACAACAGTTTGACAGCACAAGTTTGTAAATACATAAGAAACAACAATGGAGTGTCTTTAATAACTCTCTTTTGTGCAAACTAATTCCTTCCACCACAGATTCAAATCTCAGTTTGACAATTTAACAGCTGAGGCCAAGATTAATGATAATAGATTAATGAGACTAAATACTGCTCGTTAGATTTACCCAGAACTAATTATATCTGACGTTTAACCACTATATAGAGGCACCAGAGCCAGCAGCAAATTTCAGAAGATCTGGCCAAGGTAAGGCTGCTCTCGACAAGTTCATGAGCGCCAAACGGCCACATCTCCGAAGACCTCGAAACAAATTTTCAAATAGACGCTATCTTTATTAACAAATACCATATTTGAAATCTAAACAAGTACATTCACCCCTAAAAAAACTTTATTATGCATAAAATTCTAAAGAATTTGGGCATCCGCAATAACGCTTGCTGTGAAAAATACAGCAAGTGGACTGATACAAACAGTAAAACAGTTGGAGTTCCGATATCACTAGAATATCGCACTCCTCTCAGATTAGAGGACCAGAAAGAACTGTTACTGTATATATAAACTTTTAATATATTGCCAATTCATTATCATGGGCGATATATATTTTAGGCCTATATAAATTGGTTTTGACTTAAAATTCATTTTCCCTGCTACACTAATAATTTCTACCTGATCTCATGATGAAAACGTACCAGTGGGAACTTTTTCGCAAGAAGCAAAATATGTATCAGTAAGTACATATCACTGCCGTTCCCAACAGAAATTCACACTAGAGGCGTTAAAACAGCAAACACTTATAATCGTTATTGTACACAGTTATGATTACTGCTCCATATGTTTAATTTTCTGGACATAACAAGATTGCTCAGTAGCTCAGTCGGCACGGAATTGGATTTAGGATGCGGAATCCTTGGGTACGAATCACGTCAAAAACATGACTAATGATGAAAGAGCTGAAAGATGAGAGATTGAAAAACAAGCTAAAACTGGCTTTGTGATTTTCCATCACATTCGCTTATTGTTTATACTATTGGGTAGGTTTAAGTGTAGTGCAGATGGTACGTTGTTGTAAAACATCACCGAGCATTAGAGTTACGCCACTCAACGGACATTTCAAGTTAGAACTGCGTTGACGCATACAAAACCAATGAAAAAAGAACACTTTTAGTGCCACTCAGTAGACATTTCACATCGAATATGTTACAAAACACACATGGTGGGTGCAAAAAAGATTAGAGGATTAGCGAACTTTAAAAGGCATGTTAAAAATATTAGATATATTACAGTCATGGCCAAAAGTTTTGAGAATTACATAAATATTGGAAATTGGAAAAGTTGCTGCTTAAGTTTTTATAATAGCAATTTGCATATACTCCAGAATGTTATGAAGAGTGATCAGATGAATTGCATAGTCCTTCTTTGCCATGAAAATTAACTTAATCCCGAAAAAAACTTTCCACTGCATTGTTAAGAAGGCTTCAGGGCGTCCAAGAAAGTCCAGCAAGCGCCAGGATCGTCTCCTAAAGAGGATTCAGCTGCGGGATCGGAGTGCCACCAGTGCAGAGCTTGCTCAGGAATGGCAGCAGGCAGGTGTGAGCGCATCTGCACGCACAGTGAGGCCAAGACTTTTGGAAGATGGCCTGGTGTCAAGAAGGGCAGCAAAGAAGCCACTTCTCTCCAAAAACAAACATCAGGGACAGATTGATCTTCTGCAAAAAGTATGGCGAATGGACTGCTGAGGACTGGGGCAAAGTCATATTCTCAGATGAAGCCTCTTTCCAATTGTTGGGGGCATCTGGAAAAAGGTTTGTCCGGAGAAGAAAAGGTGAGCGCTACCATCAGTCCTGTGTCATGCCAACAGTAAAGCATCCTGAGACCATTCGTGTGTGGGGTTGCCAAGGTATCCAAGGGAGTGGGCTCACTCACAATTTTGCCCAAAAACACAGCCATGAATAAAGAATGGTACCAAAACACCCTCCAACAGCAACTTCTTCCAACAATCCAACAACAGTTTGGTGAAGAACGATGCATTTTCCAGCACGATGGAGCACCGTGCCATAAGGCAAAAGTGATAACTAAGTGGCTCGGGGACCAAAACGTTGACATTTTGGGTCCATGGCCTGGAAACTCCCCAGATCTTAAAACTTGTGGTCAATCCTCAAGAGGCGGGTGGACAAACAAAAACCCACTAATTCTGACAAACTCCCAAGAAGTGATTATGAAAGAATGGGTTGCTATCAGTCAGGATTTGGCCCAGAAGTTGATTGAGAGCATGCCCAGTCGAATTGCAGAGGTCCTGAAAAAGAAGGGCCAACACAGCAAATACTGACTCTTTGCATAAATGTCATGTAATTGTCGATAAAAGCCTTTGAAACGTATGAAGTGCTTGTAATTATATTTCAGTACATCACAGAAACAACTGAAACAAAGATCTAAAAGCAGTTTAGCAGCAAACTTTGTGAAAACTAATATTTGTGTCATTCTCTCAACTTTTGGCCACGACTGTAAATTATGTAGGTGATTCAGCTTACTCACTGACAAATCTTAGCTCACTCTTCCTGTACACATCAATTGTGTTATGTATCTGTACGTGAGGGTGGATTTTTACACATCATCTGTTTTGCAGTGCTTCCCTCCTGCTCTCTAAATGAGTATGTGTGTGCCAGTGGAGGTTGTGTGTCTGCCAGCCTGAGGTGTGATGGACATGACAACTGTCTGGACAGTTCTGATGAGGTCAGTCCTCTAGCAAGACCCTCTCACCCTACATCAAGCGCTCCTCTCTCAGAAGCTGTGCTCAAGTGCAGTAGTGAAACAAAAACAAAGACATGTACAAGTAGATATATTGGAAAAAGATTTGAGAGAGATACAACCAGCCACTATAAAAACCCCTCTAGGAAAAAAATAGATCACAGCAGATAAAAGTGGACAAACCGGTCAATCAGTTCAACTGAAAATCAACAAGAAAAACATTCAAAACTCATCCTGCTTCCATAATCTGAAATATATCTGAATTGAAAATAAGGATTCTGCTGAAAGGGAAAGTAGATCAAAAGCAGAGCATGTTATTACAGTTCACTGAAGAATTCTGACAAGCATTTTTTTTTTGGCATAACATGCACTGATGAATTGTGCAGAATAAAACCAGAAGCATGTATTAAGAAAGAGAAAAAGTAATTTCACCTAATTTCATAGGTTCCCTACTAATTATTATTAATTACTTTAATCAGATACAGTAATCAAAAGATGCAAAACTGAAGACATATACAGTGTAGAACACTAGTACCAGATATGTGAGTTCAGATGATATGTGCATCACACAAGCAATTAATAACATGATGGCATATTGTTTTCAATTAACTGTGAGATAAACATGCACCATATTGGAAACATTTCATGTTTTGAATATCTTGCAAATATACATCTTGACTCATGTCCGACTCCATGGAAACAGAGGTGTTCTGGACATTCAACAGTGCAGAAAATTCTTCCTCTTGAAAGTATTTTTCATTGTTTTGCTCACACCAGATGGACTGTGTCAAGGAGTGCAAAGAAGATGAGTTTCTGTGCAAAAACCATGCTCACTGCATCCCTAAACGATGGCGCTGTGATGACGTGTTTGATTGTGTGGATCACAGCGATGAGGAGAACTGTGGTCATGGTATGAAGACAGTTTATAATGCATTTACTAACCAGCAGCTTTTGAGGCAACTTTCGTAGTTTTGACTATGTATGTGTTGGTTCAGGTTGTCATAACCCTATTTAATACAGCAAAATATCCATGTACCACAGTTTAAAACCAGTTTGATGTTGTCTATTCAGATGCTTTCTTCTGTCGCCCCGATGAGTTCATCTGCAACAACACCCTGTGTAAGTTGCACGTGTGGGTGTGTGATGGTGAGGACGACTGCGGAGACAACTCTGACGAAGACCCCGAGATGTGCGGTAGGATATTCATTTCTCCCAGTGGAATTGCATGACCCTGCGGCAGTGCTTCTTGCTTGCTGAACTCTGATTTGGAATTGAAAGGCTTCTGTTGCTTGGCGAAATCCTTTAATTGAGTTATTTGATGTTAAGCTCTGCTGTATGTAGAGAGGTCATTGACTGAATTAAAAACTGAAATACACTACATGACCAAAAGGATAACACTTAAATGTTAGTGATTCCAGAATCCAACATAAGGGTCGTTGTCAAGATAGTGATAAAAAATTTTAGAAATTAGAATGATTTTTGAAGGATTGTGTGAAACAAGACTAGAGTAATGGCTGCTAAAGATTCAGCTTTGCATAACAGGAATCAATTAGGTTTTTAAAATGTATTCTAATAGAAAATAGTTATTTCAAAATACAGTTTATCATAGTTATTTTATTATTTGTTTTGTTTTATTTATTTAAAAAATATAGCTGAAATTAAAGACGATAGCACTACAAAGCCTAAAAAAACTGTAACATTTTGTTCTCATTCCTATAGCCAAACTACCTTGTCCTCCAGCAAGGCCATATCGCTGCAGAAATGACAGAGTGTGTCTACGGCTTGATCAAATCTGTAACAATGTGGATAACTGTGGGGACAACTCAGATGAAGATGAATGCGGTAGGCTCATTCACAAGTCTCTGATGATGCCTTTATCCTCAGCAGCACAATGGGAAATCCATCTTTTGTGCCATGCGTTTTCTTTAATTGACAAATAAAGCATCTAGTCAAGATTTTGGTGATTTTATTGTTTTGCTAGCAGTTCCTGAGGTCGTTCAGATACATGGTGCTCATTAATCACTCGCATGATCACAGTAAATTTGATTGAAGACTCTTTGGGTGGTGATGAATAAGATGCCAGCTAAAGTTTGTATTGAAATGGATGGGTTTTTTTTTCTTCTTTCCTATGGGGCGCAAATCAGAGGCTGTGTCAACTAGACCCAAGCCATGCGGGAAGGCAGAGTTTACCTGTAGTAATCGTAAATGCATACCCGCACAACTGCAGTGCGACCTGTTTGATGACTGTGGAGATGGAGGATCAGATGAACAGGACTGCAAGGCTTGTATGTGTTTTGGGGCTACCCAAATTACATGTGAAATCAAATCTCTCAGATTAATCGTAGTTTATATGGAAATGTGTTGTACATCTGGAATTGTTATATCAAAATCATTCAGGTTTATCTTCCAGCTGAGTTTTTTTTTTTTTTTTTTTCTTATACATATTTTATTTGTTGTCTATGACCAAGCATCAAAAGACAAAAAAAAAAATTCCCATCATGCACTGTGACAGCTGGGTGCAAGTATAAAGTATGTCACTTCAAAGCTCTCTCTCTCTCTCTCATTCCAGCTTCAAATGGAGACATATGTGGAAAGAGGATGAATCCATGTGGGGAGGATGCAGTGTGCAATCATACAAACACAAATGCAATTTGCCACTGCAAACCTGGCTTTCAGAGAAATCTCAGAAGCAGAAAGTGTGAAGGTACTGTCAGACTATCTTCCCTGATTCTGTTAGCGTTCAGAAAAATGATTCACTGCTTTATCTGAGGGTGGAATGTGGATTTAGACTTTCAATTTAAAGGTGAAGTGTGCAATTTCTGCAACACCAGTGGCTCCCAACAGAATTGCAATCTGCATGCAGAACAACATTAACTCAACAAGGTTTAGAAATGAATAACTTCAAAATTCCCCAGAAAAATTTAAATGGTGGGACAAAAATCCCCTGATTTATCATAATGATATAATTATTCATATTTTGTTTTAGATCTACATATGCACTTTAGCACATAAAATATGAGTTAAAGGGTTAGTTCACCTGAAAAAAAAAATCTGTCAATTATTGCTCACCTTCATGTCATTACAAACCCATAAGACCTTTAGTCATCTTTGGAACACAAAGATAATTTTGATGAAATCTGAGAGCTTTCTGACCTTGCATAGACAGTAACACAACAACTAAATTCAAGGTTTCGAAAGGTAGTAAGGACATTGTTGAATAAAGTTGTTATTTTTGCTTTATTTGTGTTCTTAAGATGAATAAAGGTGTTACGGGTATGGAACAACATAAAGGTAATTAATGACAACTTTTTGAATTTGAAGATCAAGGTAAATTATACTTAATTTGTCTTCTGGGAAGCATTCAAGTATCTTCTGTCGCTTCCGAAGGGCAGTACTAACAAAATAAGACAAATTTGGACATCTTCATCCTGCATCTCTTCATCCTCTTAATGCATCGTGTTTTCTTTCTGAAGCATCAGTGAATGTTAGAACCTTTTTTAATAGTTGTTTTTGCGTCCCTAAATAGTCCTCAGTGTGACGAGATTGATCTTAAAATCATACAGTTACTGCTGGAAAGGGTTCAAATATGCAAAAGATGTTGGAAAACTGACAAATCTGCAGGACCTGGAGTGTTTTTCTAAAGAACAGTGCAGTTTAACTGTTCAGAACAAACAAGGGACTCATGAACAAGCATCACAAAACAAAAAAATATTGTTAAGATAGTTTATTTGACATCAGTGGTTCAAACTTAACTTAACATTTTATGAAGCTACGAGAATACTTTTTGTGTGCGAAGAAAACAAAAATAACTTTATTCAAAAATTTCTTCAAGTCAGTCTTCAATGCACGTTCACAAGAGTATCATGACAGTTTTGTTGAAGACTGACACAGAAGTGAAGAAATTGTTGAATAAAGTTGTTATTTTTGCTTTCTAAAGATGTTCTAAATATGAACAAAGGTGTTGCGGATTTGGAACGACATAAAGGTGAGTAATTAATGACAGAATTTTCGTTTTTGGATGAACTATCCCTTTAATATTTTAAAAATACTAAGTATGCCTTCTAAAAAATCAGTCCGGGGGCAAATATCTCTGAAACTGGGCCAAACCAGTGACCCAAGATTGGACCTATTTGTCCAAACATGGTCGATGGAGGAATGTTTGACACTTGTTTGAAAACAGTCATTATTTTGTCAGTTCGGTTTACTAGTGGTGCAGAAATTGTACACTTTTAGCTTCTAAGGTTTTGCTGTGAATCCTGTCCTGTCAATCATTTTATAATTTTAAGGCTTTCTACACATGAGATTCAAAATGCCTGTTCTTTCCGTCAAGCGTTTGTATACTGGTCTATAGCTGGCTGGAAATAGCTACAGTATAGCTAGATTTTTTTCAAGGATCAAAAAATTTGTCAAGGATCAGTGTTTTTCTCTCTGTGTGGTAAGACCAAACTGGAGGCCAAAGTTAAGCCTAAGCTTCTGACAATGCTTAACCTACTGAAAATGTTTTGCATTTAAAAGAATGTTTCCAGTAAAAGGATGTGTGCACTCACATATAGTGTTTTTTTCTGGGAATAAAGATCAATGAGATGCAGTGAGCAGACCACATCAGATGTTTTATTTTCAAGCACTCAGCATGTAAAAAAAAAAAAGCCACATAGGAAACATCACACAGTTTCCAGAAAGCGTTATTCCTCAATATCTGACTTTTGTTCTTCTCTTTTTTTTCCGCAGAAATCAATGAGTGTCTTAATTTTGGCACTTGCTCTCACTATTGCACAAACACTAAAGGATCATACAAATGTACATGTGACAAAAATTATAAGGATATGAATGGAAGCTGCATAGCAAAAGGTAAGGATCTATATTTTCTATCGACTTGACCTTTGGCTTCACTGTGAGATTTTATTTTAGACTTTTAATGTTTTAGTAGATCTTTGCGTATATTAGCTCAGCACACAGGGCTTAGATATACATTTTAAGCCATTTAAACGTGTGTTAATTCTGTTACATTTATATTTATAAATGCGTTTAAAGAATTATATGCGACCCTTTACCACAAAACCAGTCTTAAGTAGCAGGGGTACTGTATATTTGTAGTAATAGCCAAAAATACATTGTATGGGTCAAAATGATATTTTTTTAATGCCAAAAATCATTACACTGTAAAAAAAAAAAAAAAAAAAAAAAAAAAAAAAAATTGAGTAAACTTGAAATAATTTGTTACCCTGCTGCATTAAAATTTTAAGTTCAGTCAGCTCAAATAAGTTTAGTCACTTGAACACAACAACAACAAAAAAGACAACAAAAAATGGTTTGTTATCCTTAAAAACTGGCTGCCTTAAAATTTTAAGTTGAATCAACTCAAATGTCTGCCTGGTCACTAAGTTGACTAAACTTTTTTGAGTTGACTAAACTTAAAATTATAAGGCAGCCAGGTAACAAATTATTTTAGGTTCATTCAACTTTTTTTTTTTTTACAGTGTAGGATATTAAGTTAAGATCATGTTCCGTGAAGATATTTTGTAAATTTCCTACCATAAATATATCCAAACTTTAGATTTTTTGAAATTGTTGATTAGTGATATGCATTGCTAAGAACTTAATTTGGACAACTTTAAAGGCGATTTTAAGTATTTAGATTTCTTGCAAATAGTTGTCCTATCCTTACAAAACATACTTCAATGGAAAGCTTATTTATTCAGCTTTCAGGTGATGTATAAATCTCAATTTCCAAAAAAGTTATCCTTGTGGCTGGTTTTGTGGTCCAGGGTCACATATATTATCTTCCTTTAAAATATTGTAGTAGTTTGATTGACTGATTACTGATTGATTAAAATATTGCTGTGTTAGAATGCTTTATCTGCTTCTGTAATTGTCAAACTGTTGTCTTAAACCCTAAATGGAATTTAGCCACTTTTCATTTTTTTTGCATATTAATAACTCAACGGGCAGGACCAGAAGATCGAGTGCTCTACATAGCTAATGACACTGAAATCCGAAGTTTTGTGTATCCATTTAACCAGAGCCATGGACACAAAGTACATGCTCGCATCGAGGAAAATGCCCGCATCATTGGGATGGATGCTCTGTATCACCAACAAAAGTTTATCTGGGCTACTCAGTTTAATCCCGGTGGACTTTTTTACAAAGATATCCTAAACAGGAGTCAAACTAAAACAAATGTTGGCATCATAGTAAGTATTGTGGGTCTTGTGTGAAGTCTATTTATTCAGGAATATTCTGGATTTTTCCTTGTTGGTATTTGTTTCCTTCAAAGTTCATTATTTTTTTTTATTCATGTGTTTTACTTCTATTTTATAAACTAATGGATTTCAGACAAGAAGTATACATATTACGCATATTTGTATACGTATATGTATTATATGTTGATCTTCTCTGTGATTAGTTTGTTTTTATTAAATATTTAAACACTTCTTTTTCTTCTAACTTTAAGTATATGTTGTATCCCTATATCAAAAACTCTCTCTGACATTTTGACCATTTTATGAATAATTTTCTCCTAAACATGTTATCATATAATCTTAAATATTCTGTGATGTCTTGGCCCACATGGGAATCACTGTGTTATCTGGGTGACCTTTGCAGTGCCCAGACTTTCGCAGACCCAGAGATGTATCAGCTGACTGGGTGACTGGAAATATCTACTGGACAGACCACTCTAGGATGCACTGGTTCAGTTATTACACAGCTCACTGGACCAAGCTTAGATACTCTATTAATGTGGGGCAACTCAAGGGACCCAACTGCACCCGTCTGATAACTGACATTGCAGGAGAGCCTTACGCCATTACTGTCAATCCAGTCAAAGGGTAGGAGCATGTTCTAATACTATTTGGGTTCATTTAAATTCATATAGTGGGTTTGGAAAGTCTAAATGTACATTGAAAATATAAAATTGAAAAATATACAAAATATTTTGGCTTCTGAATTGCTTTTAGGGCACTTGTCAAAAAATCTGTTTGTTATACAAACTTGAATACTTGGTATCAGAAGTAAAATGACCTTGTGCAATTGTTTAGTTGTTTAATAGAGGATAACATTTTTGGATATTATTGTACACTCTTAAAAATAAAGGTGCTTCACAATGCCATAGAAGAGCCTTTTTGGTCTAAGTGGTTCCATAAAGAACCTTTAACATCTGAACCTTTCACAAAAGGTTCTTTGTGGCGAAAGAAAGTTCTTCAGATTATAAAAAGGTAAGAAAGAGATGGTTCTTTAAAGAACCTTTGACTGAATGGTTCTTTGTAGAACCAAAAATGGTTCTTCTATGGCAGCACTGTGAAGAACCTTTTAAAAAACCTTTATATTTAAGAGTGTAGTACTTCTTTATAATAATAATTTTATATACATGTATTTATCAAGTAAAGATTTGGCCTGTTTCAGGATGATGTATTGGTCAGTAATAGGCGACCACTCACACATAGAGGAGAGTGCAATGGATGGCTCCATGCGTAGAGTGCTATTGGACAAGAACCTTAGGAGACCCACAGGTATGTTTTTGTGTTTCTCAGTGTGACAGGCATGAGCTCTTTTCTTTGAACCCTTAGCTGTTTTTCTGTGATAAACGAGAGGTTGTTGTTTTGTTTTTTTCTAAGAAGGGACGAGGTCAGGGTCTGAATGCATTTATGTGTAAGCTTGTTGGTCTTATATCCTGTTTTGGCATATCACAGCATTTTTCTCATTTCCGAGTTTGAGGGAATGTTTCAGATGCAGTGCCTTAAGGTAAACCTGCAGGCGCTTTCCTCAGGGAAACACTAAGTACCGCTACATTTAACCATGGCCTCCTTTATAGGGGCCAATATTACGCCTCCAGTGCAGCTTTAGGAATCCATCATCTCTAGAAAAGGAACAAAAATGCAACATCCGAGTCTTTAATCAAGAGAGGAAATATAATGAGTCAAGCAACGCTAACTCTGAGAAATATGGGACAAACTTTTGCTGAGTTTATTTCAGGAAGAGCAAAAGGACGCAAATCTGAAGCTTTTGTGCTGAATATGTCCACGCTGAAGCAAGGGTTGCTTAAGGGTTATTTAATTATATAAAAAGATCAATTTAGCACCAAATTGACCTAAACAGCAAGGTTCTGTTTATACCAGTTTGACGCAATTTCAAACCATTTTGCAGTCCTACTAGTCTCACATGACCTAGATGAATGAAACTCTTCTCTTTTTTTGATAGTTATTTATGGTCATGATCATTTCCTGATAATTTACTCACCCCCATGTGATCCAAAATGTTCATGTCTTTCTTTCTTCAGTCGCAAAGAAATTAAGGTTTATGAGGAACATTCCAGTTTTTTTTCCATATAGTAGACTTCAATGGGGATCAGTGGGTTGAAGGTCCAAATTGCAGTTTCAATGCAGCTTTAAAGGGCTCTACACAATCCCAGCCAAGGAATAAGAGTCTTATCTAGCGAAATTATTGGTCATTTTCTAAAAAGAAAAAAATTCTATACTTCTATAAGGTAGGGAAGGGTGAAAAACTCCATCTCATTTTTTTCTCCTCCAACTCATCCAATATTTGTTGTTTTACCTTTTTTTGTAAATGACATTTGACTTTCTTAGCATGTTCGCTTTTTAAATCCTGGGATGGTACTTTCGCCTACATTATGTGTGACCTTTCCAACATGATTATGTAATCTGTGAGGTCAGGCAGGTGCAAGATGAGCATTTGTGGTTAAAAGTATAAGGTGTCCACCCTGATGAAGGCGAGTTAGCCGCAACGCGTCGGTGCATGTTAGATGTTTGTAATTGTAAAGCCATGACAATAAAGGCTTTTCATTCTAAGAAGATTTTCGAGTGCCTTGGTTTGATTAGTTTTTTGAAGATATGTAAAGATTCCCGTGACCAAAGAGCACCGATTCAAATACTTTACACCCCACCAGCATCTTGCATACTTTTGGATTCATATCTACATTTTTATTGTTTTCAGAAAACAACAGATTGTTTCGCTAGATAAGACTCTTATTCCTTGGCTGGGATCGTGTAGAGCCTTTTGAAGCTGAATTGAAACTGCAATTTTGACCTTCAATCCATTGGCCACCATTGAAGTCCACTATATGGAGAAATCCTTGAATGTTTCCCTTAAAAATCTTAATTTCTTTGTGACTGAAGACAGAAAGACTTGAACATCTTGGATCGCATGGGGGATGAGTAAATTATAAGGATATTATTAATCTGGAAAGGAAATTACCCTTTAATATCCTGTTCTTTTGTTTTATTGTGAGCTGTTGTTTTCGAGTAATGCTTCATCAGTGTAATCCCTTCAAACATGAATGTGTCCATGTTTAAATGTGTTTTTGTGCCAAGCTTTTATTATTACGAAAATAACTCTCTTCCCGTCATTTATCTGTAGGGTTGGCAATTGATTACTTCAGCCAGCGTGTGTTTTGGGCTGATGCCGAGCTCTCTGTCATTGGCAGTGTCCGTTTCGATGGCTCAGACCCATTGGTGGTAATCGATGGCAAGCAAGGTGAGAAGAGCAGTTAAAATGGAGTCTTTTTTCATGTAACTTATATGCCTGAAATCATTATTTAGAGAATCAGTTTGTCTAATGTCTTTGCCTCACTTCATGCCTGCACAGGAATATCGCAACCGTACAGAATAGACATTTTTGAGGATTACATTTACGGAACAGGACTGAAAAATGAAGTTTTCAGAATACACAAATATGGCAAAAAACCTATTGAGCCTTTTGACTTGGGTATTGAAAAAACAACAAATGTCCTGATCTCTCATCGTTTCAAGCAGCAGGATGGTAAGTGAACACTTTTTATCTAAATACTTTCTTTTTGGTGCCACTTCCTTTTCTGTACAACTTGGAGAATGACGAAGTGGTTCTTTGAGATTTTTAGGGGTTATTTTTGTGGATCCTAAGAGAATATTTTTCTGCTTCTACTGGGCTTTTGAAAGAAAATTCTTTTGCAATGTTTTGAAGGTCAGAGTGATATCCTTCAGCAGCTGCACACAGTATTTTGAGACTGTTATAGTGTCCTGTTCTTAAGTCTAAAGGGAAGCAGTAATCCAAGTTCAAAAGACTGTAAATCTCCAACATATGCTCATTGGAAATACGTGCCTCTATATACATTTCTGCAAAACTGAAAAACGTACCTATATGAACGAATCACTGCAGTTTCCAGTTGAAATTTTGATTATTAAACCAAATTTTTACACAGTTACTTGCAGAATATTATGTTATGACTTCAAAATAGTTTTAACATCCTGCGCAATTTGAAAGCTGATATTTTTTTAATGTTATCGTCACATATACAGCTTCATATGAGCTTTCTAATTTAGTAAGTTTGCTTGGGAGCTCACGCGATACGGCGTTGCTCTTGAGTGATAAACAGTTCCGGGTACGAACCCCATGAAACGGTTCGACAAAACAGCTCAAATCCACATAAGGAAGTTAAAATAGCAAGGCTGCATGAACAAATGTGTTTTTATATCACTATTGCATTTGTGAACACTATCGGGTAGGTTTAGGGATGGGTTTGGTGTAGGGGATATTTCCAACATGATAAAGCATTAACCTTTAGTTACACTCCCTGGATATTTGAATTCTGAACAGCCTAAATATTTACCTCAAGGAGTGGGTTAAAATACAGCAATATGTACCTGTACCAATGTAAAAGTGTGAAAGTGTGTTTTAGTGCCAGTCTCTGGACATTTCACTTTGAAACTGCCACAAAACGTTTGGTGACGTAATTACGTAATTACTGTCTTGCAGAAATGTATATAGAGGCAGATATTTTCATGAGATTGGGTTGAAATCTCCAGCATAGTTGTATATCCAACAACAGTTTTTTTTATTTTTTTCATTAGTGTTTTGTTTACCTCGTTGAGACATATAACACTCTTTAAAAATGAGTACAGCTCAATAATGTAACACCCATTTAATTTGCCTCTCTATGCATTGCATTTGTGTCCGCCACATGCGTCGACTCTCTAATATACTTCTCAGAAGCTGGCCTCCTCTGCTGTTGGTCTTGGTTGCTATTTGTTATCTGGTTGTGTTAATGGCCTCACAACCTCAAAAGATCTTTCTTTTCTGGTGGGTTTGTAGTGAGGGGCAGCTGAGCCAGTCCCCACTGACTCATTAAAGTCAGAGATCTAGCCTGGTGGAGAGACTTGTGCACTGCCAGCAAAAGCCAAAAGTTTAGGTTTGATGTCCTCAGCAAAACACTGAAGATTGATACAGATGTTCCCTCACACTGCTGGCATCTTTGAGCCGCGGCTTTCAAATCTGCAACTTTTGAGCTGCCAGTTCGACGAGGTGCTTTGAAAAATTAAATAAATAAACTGAAAATGTTTTAGATGGCACTTTGTACAAAGTACAAAATAGGGCCTGAAACCTATTTTATTTTTCTTAAAATTATTAGGGAAAGATATTCCAGCGTTCAGAATATGTTGACTCTCTGCCGCAAAGTAAATGTTATATTCTGTTTAATTTTTAAGTTTTGTAGGGAAACTATGCTACTAAAATGTTTTTTTTTTTCAATATATTTCATTATATTTCCTTATAATAAACATTTACAATTGAATTGACAACATTTATTAAACGAAAAAAAGTGTAAGAATATGTAAAAAAAAATCTTCTATAAATTTCTCAAAGGGTTGTTGTTGTTGTTGTTTTACAATGGAACAGCAAATATTGTTTTAATATAATTAAATATATATTATAATTGTTTTAATTATATTAAAATATGTATGATTATTCTTATTTGTGACCCTAGAATTAGCATGCATATTACTAAACAAAAATTAAGTTTTTAATATATTCACAGTATGACATTTCAAAATATCTTAATTGAACATGATCTTTACTTAATATCCTAATCATTTTTGGCATAAAAGAAAAATTGATAAATTTGCAACTTATGACTGGTTTTGTTGTCAGAGTCACATTTATTATTAATAATTAGTATTTAAATATAATGATTTTAAATATCTAAATGTTATTGTACATTCCAAGTTCACTTTATGCTTTATCTGTTTTGTATTCAGTGGCCAATCCCTGTCTACGGATGACCTGTGATTTTATGTGCTTGCTCAATCCAACTGGGGCCAGCTGCACCTGTCCAGAGGGGAAGACCTTGGTCAATGGCTCCTGTATTGACCCCATTGTCTCAGGTCTGAAGCCTCACTTTACAAAAGGATTGCTCACTATGCTCTAAAGCCTGCTGGTGTTTTTCATCAGGCATTAGGATAGAGTGAAAAAAATCTATTTTGAGTTAATTTATTTCAATATTGTAAAGGTGAGTTTTGCCGACCTGCCTGTGAGAATGGAGGACGTTGCATGGCCAATGAAAAAGGAGACTGGCGCTGTTACTGCTGGCCTAATTTCTCTGGGGAACGTTGTGAAGTCAACCACTGTACAGATTACTGCTTAAACGGAGGCACGTGCACTGGCTCACCTCTCGGTAAGAAACTCTCAAACAGCTTTGTTTGATTTCAATACATGACTGAATTCTTTGCCTTAGTCAGTTTGATAATGAAGTACAGTTGCAATCAATTATTCAACCCCTCCGAGACTGCAGTGGTTTACAAATACAAGCTTTTCTAAAGATCCAGGATTTTATAAAAATTGCATCTATACCAGTTTAAAGGCATATTAAAAGTGATAATGTCAATATATAACATAATGTTTTTGAGTTATAAGATTTTTTAAAAACACAGTCATAATTATTCAACCCCTATTCAACATTGCTGTTTAAGTCACTTATTTTTATGGTAGGGAACAAAATTGAATAAAGCCTTTTGAAACTGAATTAGCCTGAGCTGTTAAACATACCTAAACTTAGCCCATGCATGTGCTGAAGCTGAGTAGCAAATATGGTAAAGTCAACAGCTCTTTCAAAAGCTATAGAGAAGAAATAGTTTAATTATATTAGAAAGTCTATATGAAAGGCAATATAAAGATTTCCAAAAAAGAAGTAAAAGTTCCTAAAAACACAGCTGGCAGCTTTAATCCTTAGTTTAATGTGTGTTGTTGCAGAAAACGTTTGAGGGTGTTGAACAAAAAAGCACAATATCATAAAATGCATATTTTTCTCAGTTGCTCTGATCAAACAATGTACAGCCAAGACTTGTAAGATGACCTGACAGAAGGAGGAAAAACCTTTTAGTGCAGAGTATAAGATGAACACAAGACAAGTATGGCCTTCATGTTGAGGCACTCCTGACCAAAAGTACAAAAAGGCAGACTTGAACATGTTAAAATTCATTTGGGTAGACCTGTGGAGTTCTGGAAGAATGTTTTTATAAAGTGATGTGACCACACTGGAACTTTTTGGACCCATGGATTATCGGTATGTCTGGTGCAAAAAAGGCAAAGCTTATGAGCAGAAGAACACCATCTCCATGGTCAAACATGGAGGTGGATCAGTCCTGTTGTGGGGTTGTTTTACTGTAGCAAAAAGTGGAAATCATGACCGTATGATGGACATAATGGATTCTTTGAAGTATCAGTCCATTTTGACAAGAATTGTGATGTCTTTGTTACAAAGACTGAAGCTGATGATCAATGAACTTTCCTGCAGGACAGCCATCACAAGTTATACATCCAAATCTCATTAAGCTTGGTTCAGGGATCAGTCATAGAATGTTTTGAGTGGCTTTTGGTTGAATTTGAAGAAAGCAGTGGCAATGTGAAAACCAGAGATTATCAGTGAAGCTTTTTCAAGCAAGGAATGGGCCAAGATTGCAGTAGAGAGATGACAAAAGCTTCTAAGCACTTAAAGAATAAAGAATAAATAATTCTGCGCAAAAGTTGTCTTTTGGGGGTTGAATAATTTTGAACATGAGTGTTTAAAGCCAGTCATCAATGTTACATTTTCAGAATCACTCAAATGTGTATTAATAACCTTTCTCTAATAGTTTACTGATGCCTTTGTTGCATTGTTTTCCTAAAATTTTGTTCTCCACAGCAAAATGTCTCGCAGGTCAAGGGGGTTGAATAATTTTGATTGCAACTGTATTTGAAATAGTCAAACTGCATGCAAACTACATGCAACTACTGTGAAATGTTAAGTGCCCAGTCGTTTGATTAGGAGTTCTTCTAAATTAATATTTAAAAAAACATCTGTTAACAAAAATGAGAGGCAATGTGTGTGCTTGTAATAACGGTTCTAATCGAAAATTATTCAAGGCAGCATATGGACGCTTGGTTTGTATGCTAATGTGCAATTGATCTGTTTTAATAAAGAATTCATTTGAAATTGAGCACTTTGGTCCCAAATGTAGAAACTTGCAAAGGATTGCTCATGACAAAATCAGTTGAGTGTTTGTGTCTGCACCTCAATTAAAATTAGTCAAGAGTGTCATATTACAGCTTCATCTATCATAATCAATCATCTGACTGATGAGGCATGTAAGAAAGCAATTATTCTTAACATCAGAATCCTCTGAAGTTTGATACATTTCATCATTTTCTCTGGTGATTGTTAACTGTCGAGTGGGGTGCAGTTTTATTAAAAAGAGTGAGTGAACACTTTGCTTGTTGCTATAAATACAACTGTATATTTTTTGAGGTCAAGTCCTAAAAGGATAGTTCACCCAAAAATGAAAATTCTGTTCATCATGTTGTTCCAAACCCATAAGACATTCATTCATCCTTTGGAACACAAATTAAGATATTTTGTTTTATAAAATCTGTGAGCTTTCTGAGTCTAAAAAGGTAGTAAGGACACTGCTGAAATAGTCCATGTGACATTAGTGGTTCAAATTTAATTTTATGAAGGAACGAGAATACTTTTTGTGCACAAAGAAAGCCAAAATAACGACTTTATTCAACTATTTCTTCTCTTCCGTGTCAGTCTTCGCTGCATGTTCACTTCAGGAGTCAGCTTATACTTCCTACATTTCTAAGGGCCCTTAGCAAACAGCTCACAATCTCTCAACTTTTGGTGGTAAACCCAAGGACAAAACTTAAATAAAGTGCTCACATTGATGCATCTGTTTACTCCAATCATAGGGAAACCTACTTGCCGCTGCCTGACAGGCTTCACCGGACCTAACTGTGAAAAGCGGGTCTGTGATAATCACTGTCTGAATGGAGGCACGTGTGACGTAAGCCCTGGAAACCAGCCAGTGTGTCGCTGCTTGGCAGAGTACACGGGTGACCGCTGTCTTTATCGTAAGTATTGTAAAAGATTGCTTGTACCCAGCATAAATGGTCAGCGACTGCTTTTTTATTCAGTAGGTCAGTGATTCTCTTGGCAGGTAATTACATCCACCACTGTGCCCTTTTAATCCAGTATCATCATAATCCATATTGCTTGTTCAAATCATTCAAGTACCAAGTGGAACAGAAAGAAATAAATGTGGAGGAAATGATACGATATCTAAAGAGGGTTATTTTTGTGCTGGTGGTTTGTTGTATTTCTTACATAGAAGACCACTAAATTGTGGCCCATGGAATAGTTGCGTAGTTTTCTCTCTCCACAGCTGGCAACAGCAACAAAAAAGGCCCAATGAAAGCAAATATTGTATTTGACTCGAAAGGGCATATGCTAGTATTTGAACGATCCATGCCCAAAGAGGTTTTCCAAATGCTGCTGTAACAACCTTGAGGTGTTTCTGTGCTTTGCTGATAAAATGTTTGCTGTTACAAAGTCTTTGTTATTATAATTTGTTGCAAAACAATTTAATCTGCGCACCCGTAATGTATTTTCAGTGCTGTGCACCCAAGGGGTGACACATTTTCATCTTAGTACCAGTAGATATTTGATGCGGATAATTAAGTCTCATTAAAGCTTTGTAAAATTCTAATTAAACTTGAGCTTAATATGAAAGAAATGTGCCCTCGTATCTTAATTAGGGACATATCTTGTGTTTTTTTTTTTTTTTTTTTTTGACAGACATCTGTCATCACCACTGCGTGCATTCCCAGGCCTGCACACTGTCCAGCTCTGGACATGTTGAATGTGTGTGCCCACCTCGCTATGAAGGGAACAAGTGTGATGTCGACAAGTGCCTGCGGTGCCACGGAGCACCATGTATCATTAATGGAGAAACAGGAGAAGTGGCATGCAAGTAAGTTGTTGTTAATATATCTGAAAATAAAGTCTTTCCAAACCCGTAAGACCTTCGTTCATCTTTGGAACACAAATTAAGATATTCTGATTAAATTCGAGAGCTTTCTGACCCTGCATAGACAGCAATGGAACTGACACGTTTAAGGCCCAGAAAGGTAGTAAGGACATCATTAAAATAGTCAATGTGACATCAGTGCTTCAACCTTAATTTTATGAAGCATAATTGTAATTTTAAGAAGAATACTTTTTGTGCACAAAGAAAACTAAAATAAAGACACAAAAGAGAAGAAACTGTTGTGGGTCAAAGATGTTAAGATCAAAAGAAATTTGCAAAAGTCATGTCCATAGAAAGCATTATCTGTAAGTAAAGTGTCTATCTTTAAGGTTTCAAATAAGTTTTTGAAAATTCAGTTGAAATAATGTTACATTGTCATTCAGTGTAACAATATTTATGTAAAAATTCAAACAACATGCTTATTCTTACTTGTACATATTAAATATATATAAAAGAATAAGGGAACATATTAAATTTTATTGTTTTAAATGAGTAAAAAATTCTTACTGACAAATGGGCAAAACCTAGGATAGTGGCAAATTTTAAAAATTAGTAATTTGGAGTGTAAGTAATTTCTTTTAATATGTAATAAATTGATTTTTGTTGTAAATATGCCTGACAACATTGTTACACCAAATGGCATTTTAGTGGGTGTCTTCTGTAAATTAGGGAAAAATGTATGATTTATTTTTTTGCTCAGAAAAACAAAAACTCTTTGCGCACAAAAAGTATTCTCACAGCTTCATAACATTTAGCTTGAAGCACTGCTGTCACATGGACTATTTTAATGATGTCCTTGCTACCTTTATGGGCCTTGAACGTGTCAGTTGTGTCTGTCTATGCAGGGTCAGAAAGCTCTCGAATTTCATTAAAAATATCTTAATCTGTGTTCCCAAGGTTTGGAACGACATGATGGTGAGAATTTAATGACATTTTATTTTTGGATGAACTATCCCTTTAATATTGCAAGCATGTTTGAATACAGAAATTACACTCTTCACCTTTAAAAATCATTCCTCATCTGAAGCAAATTAAATACAGTTCTTGCCACTATTTCTGCCCATTCAGCGAAATATAATTCTGTTCAGGATAATAAAGTTCCAGCAGCTGCGGTGACATTCAAGCAGCATATAATGATACAAAGCCTAATTTAGTTAATTTATTATTTATTAAATTCAGACTGAAAGGACTGCTCGGTTTATGCAACAATCACATTTTTAGCTTGTCCAATTTGTTGTCATTCTGCCAGCTGTACCAGTGGTCGAATCGCCTCCAGCTGCCAGTTGTGTGATGGCTACTGCTATAACGGAGGCACCTGTCATCTGGACCCCGACACCAGCCTACCCTTCTGCCAGTAAGAATGACTAAGTGCCTCCTTTTGTCCACAATCCAATTCCAAGCTATTAGACCCACACAGCGCATAACCTTGGAAGCCTTACCATTCATTTAGAGAACTTCTACAGATGTCAGAGACTCATAAGTTTCCAATCAATGAGGCCCAAAATTACCTCAGTGGGGGGCTCTACACTGGCACTTAGTTTGACAGACTTAAAAAGCACAGAGGAATAATGAGGCCAAGGTTTTGTGTGCCTAAAGCCTGCATTTGGTTAAAAATCAAATTACATCAAGCCTCAAAGCTGTTTCTTTATTATGTTTTTTATTATTATTATTATTGTTAATATTGCTCAGTTCAGTGTATATGTGTATAATTAATGGATTTACTCATCAAACCTACTAAATACACAACTGTTCAAATGTTTGGGGTCAGATTTTTTTCTACCTGATCTCATGACGAAAACGTACCTGTGGAAACTTTTTCGCAAGACGTGAAATGTACCAATAAGCAGGGATTAAATTGGGCCGGGGCTGTCCGGGGCTGAGCCCCGGCACATAGATTGCAGGACTCGACACTTCATTAACGCTACACAAGTATACCCTAACCAGATTAAAACATCAAAAAAAAAATTACCAGCCAATCACCAAAACGCAAACCAAAATCACGACACTCTACCACATAACAGCTAATTCAATGGCATGTGAATAAATGCAAATATTCCCTAAAAATACAGAGTAAAGACGCTATGTTTCCATTCCAAAATGCGAATTTAACTTATGCTCAAAACTGGAACATCGCATAAAACGTTTGCGCATAAAGCAGCGTTTCCATCCAAAAGGACGAAAAGATCAAAGTCATCACTTACTGACGAATTTCCACTAAATATCACTAATAAAACTAGGATAAGTCACTGAAAATAATAATTTTCACATAAATATAATTAATTGAAGGGATCAGTGAGCATTTTACTTTTACTTTCGAATTCGGCATCAATTGATTGAATGGACGACAACAAAACAGTACGACTAACTCACTTAGTCTATATTAAACACAGAATTATTAATTTATTAACAAAAATAAAATAACTGTTAAATAACTTACACAAAGTGGAGATATATATATATATATATATATATATATATATATATATATATATATATATATATATAAACAGGCCTACTGAAAATCAGCAAACACGGTGGAATAAATAAGAACCGAATTAGAGCCCTGCCTTAAATCTAAGCCCTAGCCCGGCCCTGGCCGGAGACTCACAGGCTGTAGCCCGGACCTTTGTCCGACAGTTTATCAAAATTTTTGTCCGACCCGAAGCCCGTCTTTTTTTCCGCCAAACAGCTTATACTGTTACAGCCATTAAAATAGACCAGATTTGTGTTTAATAGAAAGTTTATGTTTTTTCGTTTCGTTTTTTTTTTTTTTTATCAGAATAATTTAGACAAATTTTTTGAGTTTTTTTTTTGGTTTGTTTTTTAAACGTAGCCTAAGTTTTAGTTTTTTAAGTGACATCGATATCCAAGCGGTATATGTGGTCCACAGTGAGTTTACTCAATTTAACCCATATATCAAATCAACACTTGACTAGTCTACAATACAATCCACAGATATAAAACAAACATCAATATATCACAATGTTAGATTTATAGTTTATTATCACCATCTCAGGACAAAGGCATTTCGAACAAAAATAGAGTGCAGGACAGGCAGCTCTGCTGCACAAAACCGGAACATACAAAGTCGCAGTGGTAAAGTAAACGAATAATGAACAAATATATAAAGAATAAATAATAATATAGAAAACTTCAAAAACACAACTTTACCACATGGCTGAAAATCTCTATGCGGCGCAGAGTATGTGAGTGGAGTGGAGCGGCAACAATTTCCCTCTGCGCTCCGTGCATTTAATAATCGCTCCGCTTGAGCTCTGCTCCGGGTTTACCATTTCCCGCACCCGCTCCACTCCTCTCTCACTGATATCAGAAACACCGCTCCGCGTCCAAAAAAAATCAGTATGTTTGAAATGTAACAGTCCTGTTCATAAAATATAATAAAATAAAATAACAGGAGAGTTTCAAACACTAGTGTGCAATCTTTGTTCCTACCACAGGCCAAGCTAATAATTGTCAGCATTAAAAGAGTATTGCTGCTTTTTGCAGTGCAAAGTTTGTAATGAAAATAACAATACGTTTGCGTCAGTTATTTTACCTACGGATCGCTGCATTTCTTACATATTTCTGCTCATTCAAAATCGGATACGATTTCATTTGTTTTAATGCATTATTGACAGAGCGATTGCGTGTGAATAAGTGCTGTGCCTGTATAAATCATGCTTTCATCCGGAAAATATTCAGTATCTTGAAGGAACAAACTAATTGCTTGTGAACTATAATTTACCGCTCATCCATTGCCGTCATTATAGCCTTCACATTCTTTCTGATTTGAGTGATCCATCTCTATCAAGCTTGCTAAACATGTTTAACATATGAATTCCTGCTTAATATGCAGTTATATTACGGACCGTTGACATGAATTGTACTCATGATGGAGCTGTGGTGGAGCGCTCTTGGAGCGAGTGTAAACCATGACGCTCCGACTTTTAAAAAATCCAAGTTAGGCATCTCTGGGCTTCCGGACCGCACGCATTAGATCTCATTAAACTTTTTTTTTTATTATTATTTTTTCTTAAGCAGGCCAGAAGCCCGATATGCGTGCAAGCTATGACGTGAAAATTGCCCCGAAGCCCGGCCCTAGGGGCATAAAAAAGTCGGGCCCCGACGGGCTCGGGCTCAAATGCAGGGCTTTAAACCGAATGTTCCTCCAATTAGCTTCCAAAATCAACTTTTAGATAAACGGCAACAGTCAACAGGCCTTTTTAAAATCCAAAACTCGACTCCAGCCGCGGATCTGTGATGCGACTGTTGAGCAGCCGTGTTCAGTTTTTAATTGCACTGTTTCTCTAACTGAACTAAATAATTTTTATTACTATGAAAAAATCAAAACGTGGTGGGCAAGTGATGAAACTGGTGAAGGAAACATTTCAGAATGACCAATACAACATTTCTGATGCTGTGAGACAAGACGGGTCTGCTGGTTAGTTGAGTTATCCCATTCTATCAATGCAGAATCACATGATTTTTTTTTTTAATACGCATGGAGGAATTTATTCGGTAAAAGTGTTTCCATCGTAGTTTATGCGCATTTATTCTTATCGGATAAAAAGTTTATCCTACTCAGTTGTGCGCATAAGTTATTAGAATTTATGTTCATTTTTAGAATTGATGCGCATTTTCGCGTTTCCATCCAGAGATTTTTTTATGCGATATTCCAAAATTCGCATAAAAATAGGTTGATAGAAATGTGATGTGGTCGTGGCGCCGGCTTCCTTTTAAATATGTTTAATGATTGCGCCTGATGCGCCCACGCGCGCTCAGGAGGCGCGCAGATGAACAAATAATTATTGATTACCGATTTGAATCAGTACATTATAATGAAAACAATACCTTAAAGTGGTATCTTTAACCCGGGGAACCCCTTTAAAGTTCTCAGTCCAAGAATTAAGTAAATTAATGCATTCAAACAGTAAGTTCAAAACGGCTCTACAGAAGAAAAAAAACCCGGCCGATTTCATGAGAGATTGCGGAGAATCATTCAGCATTCAGTTCTATTTCAGCAGCAAAAATAAAATAACCCAAAGCGCATTTCAGAGCAACCAGACGATTCATTGCTGAATAATTTGTTTTGTAATTTGTCTTGAACAAATCAGTTGAGTCAAAGTTTCATTATCCAATGCACAAACATCTGATAAATCAGTCGAACTGAATCGAAAAAACGAATCGTTGAACAATTCACTCAATAGACACTTGCCATCACCTACTGGTGTTTTAATTTGGTTTAAAAGTATAATCCCCCCCCCCTCCCATAATTTCTTGTGCATATTAAAAAAAAATAATACTTAAAACAATCTCAACAATACTCTCAAAACAATCCTAACATTATTTAATTCAGTTGTTCATATTTTATATGATGTAATAAAATTTATAGATCAAATGTAAGAATTTTAAATGAAACTTGAAGTATTAATGAAGTTAGGGGGAAATATAAATCTAAACAATTAAATATAAAAAATATGCAGATTCATGTCACAGCTGATAGAAAACCAAAGAGAATATTGCTTCAGAATAAATCATATATATATATATATATATATATATATATATATATAGCTATATATTGCCTGCCACCATAGAGCCCCCCCACATAACAAATCCCAATTTAACCCCTGCCAATAAGTACATATCATTGCAGTTTCCAACAGAAATTAACACTAGTAGAGGTAAAACAAGTTACACAGTTATGATTTCAGCTCCATATGTTTTGCTTTCGGAATCCTTGGGTACGAATCCTGTGAAAAACATGACTTGGATGAAAGAGCTGAAAAATGAGAGATCGAAAAACAAGCTGAAACGGCACGCTTGTGATTGCGTTTTTATGTCACATTCACTTTTGTTCATACTATGGTACGTTATTATATAACGTCACGGAGCATTAGAGTTACAGCGCCACTTAACGGACATTTCAAGTCAGAACTGTGGTGAAACATTCAAAACCAATGTCACATAAAATGTACCATATGTACGTTCATCTATTACAGGTGGAAAAAAAATGAACACTCTTTTAGCACCACTCAGTGGACACTTCACATCGAATATGTCATGAAACGTACATGGCGTATTTCACATCTTACGAAAAAGTTCCCACAGATACGTTTTCGTCATGAGATCAGGTTGGATTTTTTTTTATTTCTGAAAGAAGTATTATATACTCGCCAAGGCTGCATTTATTTGATCAGAAATTGTGATATATCATCATCAGAAATACTAAACATACAGCTGAAATTGTTGAATGCACAAATCACGTAAAAGGTCCTCTATGTGGGAAGTTTGATTACTACTGTAAAATCAGTTGCTTTTGAGCTGTCATCACTGGACGTGATGTTTTGTTGTCAGGTGCAGCAGTTTTTTTGACTTTGCGTTGATAAAGATGAGGTTAGGCTCACACTGCGCTGGACATGCTGACAGGATGTCCACCCTGTGGACTTGTGTATATTGGGACAGCATCCTGAGAACAGCTGGGGTCCTGCTTTGTTTGGTTTGGTGGGCAGGAATGGATACATTTAGAAGCCCTGACAATTTGTTTTGTCAAGAATAAATTCGCTTTTCCATTGCAAGATCAGGAACAGGTGCAGGCAAGGGCCCTTGCAGAGCACCATGTGTTTAGGAGGTTGATAATAGAGGCAGTAAGGCCATAAAGCTGTCAGATATGACCAGTGAGAAAAAAAAAAGTGTTCATGTGTCCCTCAAACATTGATTTGAGAGATTTCTACAGTATATTTGTGCTGGAAATATTTCGAGAATAAAACATTGCTCAACTACTTGGTTTCTCATGCATTTATGCATGGCTTTGTAGGGCGCCACATTTACATTTTCAGTTGTCCTAACTTTTTTAAAGTAAAATAGTGTTTTATTTATTTATTTGAATATACATCACAATATAAGATAAATGCTGAATTTAGAATTACTTCAAGATACAGAAAATCAATCATAAACTTCTAATAAGGCCTAAAAAGTGGTGATGTGCAGTGATGAATCTAGCATACAATATACGCTGAATAAGCCGCAGCCTAATGCATAACTAAATCACTCCTATTATAATCAACGAGTTGCAATTGAGTGTAGGATGTTATGCACACCAGTGCACTCGTAATTTTCCACAATAATTTTTAATTGCAAATGCCAGTGAAATGCCCAAACTGTTAAGCCCTGCTTTATAGAATCTCTTGGATCAGAAGGTCTTGTTTTCTTGATTTGCTATTATTCTGTTAAGTGCATTTGTTAGGTTAGAGAGACTTGATCGTTAATGATTTCCCATACTAACTGCACCTCCTGTCCATCTTGTCTTATGCAAGATGTTTACAGTTATCAATCTTTTCTTTCCCCTCAGATTTTATTAGCTGCAAACACAGATTTTGACAGAAGGCGTGTATAACGGATGCTTTGTGTAGCGTGGTGGTTAGCAAGCATTAAATTATCACCAGTTTTATTTGTCTCCAAACTTAAACAGGTTGTAAATGGTTGTTTTAAAATTCGTCAAATGTTCTGTGCCGTTTATATGGCATTTGTTGCAATGACTGGCATAATCGAGAGAATGGAATCAATTTCTATGCAAATTATCTCTCAGGGTGTTTTTTTTTTTTGTGTGTGTGTATTGTGAGGTCCCGATAATGTGTTTCATTCACTGGCTCTGAGTCACAGGAAATGTATGGAATGATGGATCTGTATCTGGCAAGAAGTCTTGATAGTTGACCTGAAGTGAATATAATGTAAATGAATTCTTGTAAAGGCAAAGTTCTTTCCTTCAAAGCACAGTTATTTGCTTTCACGATGATCAGGCAACCTGACAAAAAGTAAACATAACAAAGAATGTTTCGACACAGAATATTCTCCAGAATGCAAACAGATCAAGTTGTCTGCCAATGATTTCTTATTTAATGACATAATTATTTAAGAAATAATATAGACATGATTGTAGGGCTGTCATGATTCCTCGATTCAATTAGAGTACTCGACTGTGTCAAGTAACCGGCAAAATAATGGTGCATCCCATGGACGAGAATCGATAAAACACATTATCCGGCCGTTTTCTAAGGCTGCATGATATGTTAAACCTATTTAAAATCATAGTAAAGCATAATATTATAGTGAATTCACAAGCACTATGATTCAATTATATGCTATGCAGGTTATATATATGCGTTTTAATTATTTACACGCGTATAGGTTATGTGCATGTCAGAGGAGCTCCATTCACAGTAAATGCTGCTCCACATAAAGAGTTATCATGTGTGGAGCATCTCAAACTCCATCTCTGCATACTGTTGTTAGTTGGGGTTTATTATAACGTTCATCTGGGAACGCAACGTGCACCATTTTATCAAATTTGTAAAGTAAATGATTTATAAGCCTACACAAACACAAGAGAATACATTAATATCTTTCTCAACAGAGTGTTTTTATGATGCCTCATCAATCGGCCATATTGGCGGCACTGAATGTAAACAAGGCCACTGAACCGAACGAAACCTGCATATTTTGCTGATTATTGCTGCTGAAAATGGTTAATTATTGTCATGTTTTGGGCTGTACTAATCGGACGGACTGGGAAAAACATTTGTAGTACTATAGACTGCCAAAAGTTAATCAAGGAGAAAAGTGCAAAAACTGGCTGAGGAACAAAAAGCGCTTGTGGTTGGCCAAACTGAACCGATTACTCGATTAATCGTCAGAATAATCAATCAGCGATTGCTTGATTACCCAAATAATCATTAGTAATAACCCTACTAGATTGTCAGGAGGTGCAAAATGAATATAATTTTAACAAAAAATATTGTTTTAATCAATATTTTAAAAAGTTAGATCGTGCAGTAAAGTGTAAGAACAATCGTCAAGCCGTTGGCACCCTTTTCAGTTATTTGTTATAATGCGTAATCTACATTAGCTCTATTGTTTGTAATACATTACAAAGTATTTTAACAGTTTTCTTCAATTAAATCATAATTACTTGCTTTTGATACTTAATTTGAACTAATTAATAATGCCTCATGCTATTATATATGTATTTCAAGTAATTTTAAAGGCTATTGTTTGCTTACGTAAATTTTATTACCACAAAAACTGTATTATAATTATTTGATTGATCAGAACAATCGACAAATTACTTGATAACCCAAATAATCATTAATCATTAATCATCACCCTACAAGATTGTCAGGAGGTGCAAAATGAATATAATTTTAATTAAATGTTGTTAAAAATATTAAAAAGTTAGATCGTGCAGTAAAGTGTAAAAACAATCGTCAAGCCATTGGCGCCCTCTGCATTTATTTGTTATAATGCGTAATGTACATTAGCTCTATTGTTTGTAATACATTATTACAATAATAATCATGATTAATTAATAAAATCATGATTAATTGATTTTGATGCTTAATTTGAATTAATCATGCTATTATATGTATTTCAAGTCATTTTAAAGGCTATTGCTCACTTACGTCTTTTTTTATTACCATAAAAAAATGTATTATAATCCTCAGATTACTCGATTAATCGTCAGAATAATCGATTACACAAAATATCATTAGTGACAGCCCTACAAGATTGTCAGGAGGTGCAAAATGTGGTAAATCATTAACAGTTAATTAAGGTCTACACTCTGCATCAAAATAGCATTATTTTGAAGATTATGTCTTATTATTTCTTACTTTTACAAGGTATAGTTTCTGCCAACTTGAAAATTCACAACACATTTACATTTTTAGTGTTTTCCCTGCAATTTATCTGCAATTTAACTGATCTGTCAGCATCAAAACCTGAGATTGGCTCAGGTGCAGGCTTCACTTCACATCTCTCTTCTATGGCAGTGAAATCCCAAAATAAAATGCAACTGGGTGTGTTATACATACTCTGACAGTTTGGATTGTTTTATAAAAAAGCAGCAGTCAAAATTTCCATCTGCAGCCCTATGATCTCAAACTGCTTAGTCATTTCTGAAAGGATCAAGCTATTTTGAGTCATTAAACAGTCATGGAAATTAGTAAAATCCTAGAAAGTCATGGAAATTTCTTTAGTGTGTATGTTCCGAAATATTTCACCAGCTAGATAACATCAGTCTATTAAGAGTCTTTCAGACATATACATTGAAATCCACCCAGCGATATCTGTAAAATGATTTAAAAATATATATCCTTTACAGTAAACATGAACAGATCATTGATAATTCATGAGTGAAAAAATGTGGGAACCCTGAATCCCTGGAGTGAATATTTTTGAAATGCGTATTGCTCATTTAATTTCATGGTCATAAAACATGAGGGATCCTGAAACTATGAGAAAGACACTTGCTGTTTCTCAACAGATCATGCACATTTCTGCTCAGTTCTGCACACTTGTTTCACTTTTTACTGTCCTCACCTCACTGCGATGTCTTGCAGCTGCACGGCAGGGTTCAAGAACCAGCGTTGTGATGAGCTGGCCAATCCCTGTGATTACTACTGTCAGAATGAAGGAATATGCACAATAACTGCCCTTAACAAACCTCGATGCAAGTAGGTCCCACTGTTCACCTGATTCAGAAGCCTCATCTCCACCAGACCCCATCTGTTCAGTTGATTTAACCTACCCACTTCCCCACTGTCCACTTTCCATGATCCTACAGCACCATCTTGGACTCTCCACACATCTACTGTAGGATTCTTTCTTTTGATCTTTCTTCTGATCTTTGTTTGGGATCGGTGTACTTTTTGTCCATTTTATTTGTCTATCATCCTGTACAGTCTCAGCTTAAGGAAGAATTAATATACAGTCAAACAATTTGAAAATGTGTCCTCACTGTTTGCAAAATGGCATATGGTTTTAATGTGAACGATCCAGTCTTCACCCTCATATCATCCTCTGATAAACAAACATCAAACATCTGTTTAATCATAAACATGACCCCCACTGGACCGCTTCCAGTTACAAATGAGATGATTCATGACTTTCTTTCCGCTTTACTGTTTGCTGTCTAATGAGGGGTTTCAATTTGTTTGCCTACTCTTAAAGTGATAGTGCACCCAAAAAAAGAACAAATAATTTCTAAAATAATTTAACATAGTTAATAAAATAAATATATATATACACTGCTGTTCAAAAGTTTGAGATCAGCTTAGAGAGGTTTCTTTTGCCCATCAAGTCTGTATCTATTTGATCAAAAATACAGAAAAAAAATGTAATTTTGTGAAATATTATTGCAATTTAAAATTACAGTTTTCTATTTTAATACACTTTCAAATATAATTTATTCCTATGAAGCTGAATTTTCAGCATCATTACTCCAGTCTTCAGTGTCAAATGATCCTTCAGAAATCATTCTAATATGCTGATTTATGATCAATGTTGGAAAAAGATTTTGGGACCTATGATATATTTCTTTTTAATTTCAAGTTAAAAAAACAGTGTTTGTTAAAACTATATATATTTTGTGTTACAATATACACTACTGTTCAAAAGTTTGGGGTTAGTACATTTTTTTTCTTTCTTTTTTTAAGAAATTAATACTTTTATTCAGCAAGAATGTGTTAAATGGAAAAAAGTGATATTAAAAACTTATATTGTTGGAAAAGTTTTTATTTTGAATAAATTTTGTTCTTTTTACCTTTTTCTTCATAAGAAATTATCACAGGTTCAAAAAAAAATACTATAAAGCAGCATAACACTTCCAACACTGTTCATAAATCAGAACATTAAAATGATTGCTAAAGGACACTGAAGAATGGAGTAAAGGCTGATGAAATTCAGCTTTGCATCACAAAAATAAATTATATTTTAAAGTATATCAAAACAGGGAATGAATAATAGAAATTGCAATAATATTTCACAATGTTAGTGTTTTGTTCAGTAGTTTTGATCAAATAAAAACAGCCTTGATGAGCATTAGACACTATAAAAAAATAAATAAATAAAAATCGTTTTGAACGGCATATAGTACTGCTTTACACTTTAAAGATAAAGGTGCTTCACGATGCCATAGAAGAACATTTTTTGTCTAAATGGTTCCATAAAGAACCTTTAACATCTGAAGAACCTTTCTTTGTGGCAAAAGAAGGTTCTTTAGATTTTAAAAAGGTAAGAAAGAGATGGTTCTTTGTGGAACTAAAAATAGTTATTCTATGGCATCGCTGTAAAGAACCCTTTAAAGCACCTTTATTTTTAAGTGTATGAGGACAGAATTGTATATAATATATAATACTATTAAATGTTTTATTTTATTTTATTAATAAAGTTGTGAAATAGTACAATTTAAAATATCTTGTGTTTTGTATCAAGGCTTTGTGTAAGTAAATGAATTGTATTGGGTGAACTATTCCTTTAAGAAGAATTCAGGCCTTTGTCTTTTTAAACTCACCTGAAAAACTGTTTTTAATTTTGAAACTGTCAAGTCGTTTGTTCTCTTTTCTGACTTCTGCCTTCTGTTTGTTTTGACTCTGTTGTTTTAAATCAGATGCTCAGCTAATTGGTCGGGGACGCAGTGCGAGAGGCCGGCCCCCAAGAGCAGCCGCTCCGATAACACAGCTGGAGGTGAGCAATGAAGAGAGCTTTCTGGCTTTATAAAGAGCTCTCCTCTACTAATTCAATAAGGATTCAGTCCTTGAATTATTAAAATGAAAAGATCCATTATTTCATCAGTCAAACGACACATCTGAATATACATCTGGGCCTTGTGTTAAATATTGGTTTAATATCTTTTCAGCTGCAGTAGTGTTTATTTAATTTCCTTTTGATGGAGTATCTAATAATTTCCTGTTCCACCTGCATAGACACCTGGGGAAATAGACTTAATAGTGGCTTTTGCTTCTGGCTTTTTTCTCTTGTGAAACAGGAAGTATAGCTATCATTGTGCCGTTGGTCCTGCTGGTTATTCTGATTACCACGGTGGTTACAGGTGTCTTCATCTGCAGAAGAAGGCAAAGGTACTTTTTGGAATTTTTTTGTTCAATAATTTATCATTTTTTTAAAATACATTTAAAATTGTATACATTTTTACTATTTTTTAACTGTACTAACCCTGTAAAATATGGCATGAGATTTTTGTTTTCCTTTTTTCTGTTAACCGTTGAATAAAATAAAATGAAATAAAATAAAAATGATTGTATATAAACACACTATTATACCTATAGTATTTATTTATATATTGTGATACATCATACTTTGTGTTAATTTGTTGATGGCAAATATTTATATTTTCATTTGAAAATTAATTGCATTTACACTCCTTGAAGTATTTCTTTTCTTTATCTCTCTATTTGAGTTTCCTTTAATACAGAATCTTTTCAGTTTACTTTATGTTAGTCCAAAACATTACATATAATATATTATTATGGCAGATTAAAGTATTAAATGGACAAAAAGAGACCAAAAAATTATCAATTACGATTTTTTATATTTTTTAAAGAAGTGTCTTATGCTCATCAAAGCTCCATTTATTTGATCAAAAATACAGAAAAAGTAGGAATATTTTTAAATATTATTGCAATTTAAAATAACAGTTTTCTATTTTAATATACTTTAAAATGTAATTTATTTCTGTGATGCAAAGCTGAATTTGTTTGTCAATTACTCCAGTCTACAGTGTCACATGATTCCTCAGAAATCATTCTGTGATACTTTTTTGAGGATTCTTTGATGAATGAAAGGTTAAACACAGCATTTGTTTAAACAATTCTCACTTTTTATCAATTAAACACATCCTTGCTAAATAGAAGTATTTCTTTCTTTCAAAGGAAGAAAGACAGGATAAAATTTACTGATATAAAACTTTGAACAGTAGTGTATATTGTTACAAAAGATTTATATTTAAAATAAATTCTGTTCTTTTTACCATTTTATTAATCAAAGAATCCAAAAAAGTATCACAGGTTCCAAAAAAAAAATGAAGTAGCACAACTGTTTCCAACATTGATAATAAATCAACATATTAGAATGATTTCTGAAGGATCAAAATGATGCTGAAAATTCAGCTTTGCATCACAGAAATAAATTCTATTTTAAAGTAAAACCACTATTTAAAATTGTAATAATATTTCACATTTATTCTGTATTTTTAAATTAAATAAATGCAGCCTTGATGAGCAGAAAAGACTTCTTTAAAAAACATTAAAAATGCTCTTGAACGGCAGTCTATGCATGCAGACTCATGTATTTTTCTGTTTCATCAAGCCTTGCTGTTTTTTATCCTTATGCGCCATTGAGCATCATTGTAATCACATTAATTTGACAGCCTTAGTAATAAGCCACTTTGTATTTTGAATGCATGTTCAAAAATGCACAGCCCATAAAAACAACAGAGTCTCCAGACATCTGCAGCTATTTCAAATGCTTCTCTGTCGCAGGGGGAAACGTGTACAACGGCAGCCCATAACTAATGGAGGCATTAATGTGGAGATAGGCAATCCATCCTACAACATGTATGAGGTGGACCATGACAACCACGCAGATGCTGGAAGCCTTCTCAAACCAAATTTCACACTTGATCCCCAAAAGGTTTGTGTTTGGCATTTTTGAACACCCTTAATACAAGAAATCTCTGAGGTTGATGATGTGGATCCATAAATATCAATGCGGTAGATCCAGAAAGAACACGTTTCTGTTCTCTCCTATAAAATATCTGTTGAATAAATGACAAGTGTAAATATGTAATATTAACTATAGCTTTCCAGGGCTTTTATCTTTTGCCTGCATCCTCCCACCCAATGAAAAATGTTCACCGTTCCTGCGGTTGCTTTCACCTTGAGAATTTGCCTCATTAAAGCTGCAAACATTTTTTTTTTTTTTTACCTTTGCACAGAAATAACTCTGACATCTGTTTCTAAAGTCTCAATGCTATATTGCCAGTAACAATAATTCTTTGTACTGACTGACTGTTTCACGCTATGTACGTTTCTGTCTAAATAGCAGCATTTACATTGATGTCGTTTAGTGACAATGACGTTCTAAATGTCAGCTGCATGCTGGGGCAACTGTGTGTGTTCCAGGGCTGGTGTGTAAAATCCAGTGACCCTTGCACGCTGAATATTCACTCTGTCCCTAAGGAAGTAATACCTGGACAGGTGAACGCCTTGGGCTCCTTTGTCTCATTTATTTGACTTGTGTCACAAAGTCATTCTAAGTGATATTTTTGCATGCATGTGTTGTGCGCAGTTCACATGTCACCGTGATAATATGTGCATGGCTTTATGGCTCAAGTTCTGCTGCGTTTTATGTTTTTCATTTTTGGTGGTTGATTTATGCAGGAGGAGAGGTTGATGGGGTTGTGAATGACAGTTATAAAATATTTACCATCCTTTGCTGACATCAGCATGTCACTATGAGCATGATTAAATATGCTTTTTCAAAGCTCCAATCCAGATGATGCTACAGAAACCACATTCGATTCCTGCTGCAGTCCGGCTCCTTGAACCAGCTTTCTCAAAATCCTGCACTGTTTGTTTTCAATTTATTTCATTTTTGTATTATGATTTATTTGTTCAATTATAATTAGTGCTGTCAAGCGATTTAAAAAAAAAGAACTAATGAATCACACATTTTTTCTAAAAATTGCGATTTATCCCACCTAACATGAACGATAGTAAATATACTTTTATATTGCAATATTTCACATTCAATCGTCAGATTAATGTAAAAACAACATAAAGACAGTATATTTTTAATATTTGTTCAATATTTTTTATGACGGAGGGTGAGTATTACAGATATATATACAGAAATGGAAAAGTTATTGAACACTAAATACTAAACTAAATATTGGTGAATCATTAAAGCTACAAAAGTTATTGATTTCCTCAGTTTTTTTTTCTTTGAATATTAGACATCACAGCAGCAGTGTTAATTTTGAAAGCAAATTTTTATTTAGACTTAATCATAGTCTTTTGACTAAAATGACATTTAGTTTTAGTCATATTTTAGTCATCTTGAATTGTTTTAGTCTAGTTTTAGTCAAACAAATATCAAATGTAAATACAGTAGTTTTAGTCGGCTAAAATCAAACGGGTTTATTTACAGTGTAATGCATTTAAGCAGTTCTCTAAAATAACTCATTGTATAGGTTTGATATTAATGTTTTATCATGATAGACCGATTTAACTGCTGTGACACGCAACATGCCTTTAAATTTAAAAATAAATGAAACCACTTATCATATAGGAACAAGAACATGGTCTTCTTTTCAATGAAATACCAATGGTTATATAGGCTAACTATGCATTCTTTATAACAACTTGTTTACCACATTCTTCATTCTTTCAGGCAGACATTTTTATTTGCATAAATAAATTTAGATTAATCTTTATTAGGGCTAATAAAGTGATTCAGTCAAGAACAGTGAGTGATTTTCTGTCTTGTTTGATGCTTGATTAACAATGACTCAGACAATAGCAACTAAATTAGACTGCTGTCCCTTTAAAACCGAATGCACGAATGCAATGTAGTAATACACATCCAATATTTTTCCAAATGTTTACCGTAACCTAAGACATAATTGACTGCGTGTACATGAATGCTTGTCAAAACGGACAATTCGTCATCATTTTGTGTGTATTTCTCCGATGCGAAAGAATACTGAATACTGCTGTGAGACACTTTCTGTGTGTGCCCTCGTCAAATGTATCCATATGTCTGCTCTTCTCTTACTCCCAGATATTGATATTTGTAAAGGTTTTATGATACGTGCAGCAAGCATGTTATCTTACGTTCTGCTGGATAAAGCAATAGGCTATGATACAGTTCATATTTACGCATGTAACCTCCTAACCACTCAGCAGATTTTTTTTTGAATAAATCTCTTCCCAAATTGTTCCTCCTAAACATTTTCATCTCGTTTTTATTCATTGACAAATATGTCAATAGAATTTCATCAGTTTTAGCAATTTATCATTCATTTTCGTCTGTGAAAAAAGTAATTGACGCAAATAGTTTGTCAGCAAAATTAACACTGCAGTTCACTGTTGTTCTAGACATTCTGCAACTAAATAAACTCACTTCTTGTCAAGAAAAAAAGAGACATAGACAGCAGTTGTGAGTGAGGAGGCCATTTTTAAAGGGATAGTTCACCCAGAAATAAAAATGTGATGTTTATCTGCTTACCCCCAGGGCATCCAAGATGTAGGTGACTTTGTTTCTTCAGTAGAACACAAACAAAGATTTTTTTTTACTCAAACCGTTGCAGTCTGTCAGTCATATAATGGCAGTCAATGGGCTCCATGGCTTTGAGAGTCCAAAAGACATTTGAATAAACATCAAATTTTTATTTTTGGGTGAACTATCTCTTTAACGCCATTAAAACGCTAATTTTGACAGCACTAATTATTGTTCATTATTAAACAGTTCATTTATTTGTATGTACGTTTTCCTTTCATTGGAATTTTGCCATTTTTTAAAGGAAGTATGAATGACAGTTTTCCTCCATTTTTTTTTTTCTCTAAACAGCCAATGAACTACTCCAATCCGATGTACGCGAAGATGTACTTGGATGGTCAGAACTGTCGCAAACCAGTCATCAACATTGACGAAAGGAGAGAGCTACTCCCAAAGAAACTTGAGGGGACGATTCGAGAAACCGCCGCATAGCCTGACTACACTTTGTACACTTTTTTTACTTATATGTACAAAATGTATAAAACACAAGGAAAACAAAAATTTTCTATTTCCTATCAGGTTCCAGATATCTTGTTTATATTTGGTTTCTTGGCACCATCAGCATTGCGCCTTTACTTCTCTTGCGATATTTGGAGTCATACTTGTCCTTTTTTTTTTTTTAAAGCATTTTTGTTGTACTGCACATGTGATACACAACTGCTCATTTGCACATTGTGGACAGTTAACAAAACTACAATAGCAACATCTTTAGTTTTTTCTTAAATTTATTGTTTTTCTTTAAAGTTTGTTGCCTTGGGGCATCATGCCAGCTTTGCCTTTTTACTTTCTAGTGTTGACTTCACATTACACTGTGAAAGTTTTCATTTCTGTATAGTATTAACCTCAGTTATCATATTTAATTACACTAGAAATTACATATTTGTACCATTATAAGGTTTTTTGTTATATTCATGTAACTTTTTCTTTATTTTTCCCCCCTACCGCTTTCTTCCTCAACATAGGGCTACACAAGTCAACCACTTGACTTCAGTCGGTTCTCACTGGAAAAAATGAGTTTATATCTATCCAGTGTTGTTTACTTTTGCTTCATGATGTGATTTTTCATTTCCACCACCCAGAAAAATGCTGCAATTATGAACCCCAACCATGTGGCATGCTGAGATAGCTCAGCCCTGAATGGAAACATTGACCAAGTGCAGTCTGGTCTACGGCTTGACAACATTCGTGCAGAGCTGATGTCGGTTTGATGGTCATTAAACTACAGTCTGGTGGTTTGAAAGAAGACTGTGTAAGAAAACGCTACTTTTCTGCTACTTTGCCTGTTTAAAACTACATTTGAGCCCAGCAATACAACTACACCGGCTTCATCGAGCAAATTAAAGCTGAGTTCATCACTGTTAAACAATAGACCTAGGACAAGATATCATGTATAGGTCACGAATCGTTCTCAACACGTCCTGGATACCGGAGGAAATCAAGCTTACTGTTACATGGGAATTTTAGAGATTATGAATTAAATCACGTTACAGGTTACTTTGAGAAAGGACGCTACTAAGAAACAACAGATTTTATAATTTTGTATTTGATTTATATGTCGTTTGGCTGCTTGTATTTTGGAAAAAAATGTATTAAATGTAAGTACTTTTTATATAAAAAGCAAATCAATATAAAATAAAGACATTTTATTTCCATTTCAAACTGGATTGCTGTTTCTCTCTATACTTCACCCCTTCATTAAATTCTAGCTTTTGGTTTGAGTGACATTTCCTGCTTTGTACTTGGACAGGAGTGTCAGAAGCTGGACAGTTTGAGTTGAAGTTGGGGGGTTCAAGTCTCAATGTTAGCAGCAGGAAAATATTCACTCTTGCTATCAGTTATCAATTAAAATTATAAGCTGTTTTAAACCTGCATGCATAGATTGTAGTGAATACATTTCCACCAATGCATGTTCTGGGTGGCCATTACAACACCTTTCCATGTCTAATTTTGTGGCATTGATGCTGTACATAATTCCCATATCTTTTTGTACAAGATTGTGTTTAAGACAATAAGTCTTAATCTAGGGTGACATTATCTGGGTAAAATCCTTTAAATCCTTTTAATGAGGTAACAAAGCCAATTCCAAATGAAGGCACGATTCTATGCCGAGTGCAAAGCTCTTTCATTTCCTATTTCCCATGGGTGCATTTCTTGAATTAGCAATGATTCTTGATCATTTCCATGAGTTTAATGTACTTCCCTTGAATACATACAGTCACATCTGTAAAATGTGTGTTTTGGTGGTTAGTTTCTATACTGAGAACAGAACAGAAGAAATATTATAGATTTTAAAAACAAGTACAGGACCTTGCATCTAACAATTTTACTGTTTACTGATGTATAACATTGCATAAAGGACTAGGGTACGATAAGGCAAGTTGCCCACTTAAGAACAATGTGCATTTACTTTGAAATTACAACATATTTAGATATAGATTCAGCATGTGCACGAGGATGATGATGCATCAGACAATGTGTTATTATAAGAAATAGAACATTTGCAAATTTAGTTGTTATAGCACTGAATTTAATTTAAATGTATTCAAAGAGGCCAAGAATATTTACATATTTACTTGACCATATTTAATTGAAGATGTGTCATAATGGCAACACTGTAAATGCAAATGGAATGGTTTCACTCAATTAGCCTGTAGGTTTTAATGAAGATGTCTAAAATGCACATCTAATTCATGGAAACACTGAGTAATAGCTTCATGAATTACAATAATACATTTAAAAACAATAACACCAGTAACATATGTCACTTGGGGCCTTCTGTTGCAGTTTATCCTTCCCCATTTTTCAATTCACAATTCTGACCTTTTTTTTTTTTTCGGACAATTGCGAGTTTACATTTTGCAATTCTGACTTTTTTCAGAAAGAAGTGTTACAGATGTATATTATGGAAGCCACTGAATAAAACAATGAAACAAGGTTATTGCGACTTTTTCTCTCACAATTCTGACTCTTTTTCTCAGAACTGTGATATATAAACTCGCAATTAATAAAGTTCTTAAGTCAGAATTCTTTCTTTTTTCTCCGAATTGTGAGAGAAAATCTTTCAATTGCGAGAAGTTTTTCTCTATTCTGACTTTATTTCTTGTAATTGTGCAAATTTATATTCCACAGAGAAAAAAAAAAAACGAAATTACGAGTTTTTATCTCGCAATTTTGACTATTTCTCGCAATTGTGAGTTTATATAATGCAATTCTGAGAAAATAAGTCAAGAATTGTGAGTTTACATCTCGCACTTCTGACTTAACTCGCAATTAGGTTTGTATTATGCAAATCTGACTCTAGTTTATATCATGTAATTCTGAGAAAAAAGTCATAACTGCTAGTTTTTATCTCACATTTTTGACTTGTGAGTTATCTCACAATTTTTATATCTTGCAATTCTGACTTTATAACTTGCAGTTGAGTTTATATTATGCAGTTCTGACTTTATAACTCACAATTGAGATTATATCATGTAATTCTGAGAAAAAAAGTCAGAATAGCGAGTTTTTATCTTGCAGTTTTGACTATTTCTTACAATTGAAAGATTATATCATGCAATTGTAAGAAAAAAGTTAGAATTGTACATTTTTATCTCACAATTTTGTCTTTATTTCTCGCAATTGTGAGTATATCATACACTTTTGAGTTTATATAATGCATTTCTGACTTTATAACTTACAATTGAGAGTTTATATCTTGCAATCTAACTCACAACTGAGTTTATATCAAGCAATTCTGAGAAAAAGAGTCAGAACAGTGAGATAATAAGCAATAACCATTTTTGTTTTTATTCAGTGATGGAAACGGGCTTTCATAAAATACAGCTGTACCACTCTCCGAAAACAGTCGAGCTCCTGGAGGAGATCCAGGCGACTTCTGTAACCCAAATGAAGCACGTTGATGGACGTGCTCTTGCTCCTGCTCTGGTGTGCAACCACAGTCGCAAGTTCATTACTAATAGAGTTCAGTGGAACTAACAACCATAGTTAGCAAATGATGGTTTTGAGAAACACACCACTGGTTGACTTGTGTGTGCACTCTTCCTGGAAAATTCCACCCTTTATGACTTTTCGATATAAGAGCCGTGATGGAATGATTTTGGCATGGAAATACTGTCATACCTCCAGTTTTTTTTTTTTTTGTTTTTTTTTTGAGACTTCAAAAGGTTTTCAACCATTCAGAATGAACATCTCCTGGTCACTCTTTCAGTTTTTATGTTTAAACTGTTGCTTGTTTTACATTTAATTTCAAAAGGCCATAAATAGTGAGTTTATCCTCCAGGAAAAGTTTCCACAAAAACATACCTGTGGGGATTTGCTCTCATTTAGTCAATCACTCTTGCAATTCTGACTTTATTTCATGCAACTGTGCATTTATATTACACAATTCTGAGTTTTTATCTCGCAATTGTGAGTTTATTAAACGCAATTCTGAGGAAAAAAAAGCCAGAAAGAGCTTCTACAAGATGTTAGAACATACCTGTAGGGATTTGCTCTCATTTAGCCACATCAAGGAGGTCCTTGGCCAATGTTGGTAAGAAAAAAATTCAGAATTGCAAGTTTTTATCTTACAATTCTGACTTTTTTTTTTTTTCTCACAATTGCAAGTTATCTCGCAATTCAGATTTTTTTTTTTTTCAGAGTGAAGAGTTACAGATGTATCTTATGGAAGCCCGTTCCTGCCACTGAATAAAAAAACTAAAACAAGGTTATTATTACTTTTTATCTCACAATTCTGACTCTTTTTCTCAGAATTGTAAGATATAAACTTGTAATTGCAAGAAAAAAGTTTTTCTCTTGTAATTCTGACTTTATTTGATGCAATTGTGTGTTTGTATTACACAATTGAGAAAAAAAAGTTTATATCTTGCAATTCTGACTACATAACTTGCAATTGAGTTTATATTACGCAATTCTGACTTTATAACTCACAATTGAGTTTATATTATATAATTCTGAGAAAAAAAGTCAGAATTCCGAGTTTTTATCTCGCAATTGTGAGTTTATAAAATGCAATTCTGAGAAAATCATTTTAAAATCAAGGCCATAAATAATAAGTCTGTCCTCCAGGAAGATCTTTCACAAGATGTTAGAACATACCTGTGTGGATTTAGCCACATCAGTGAGGTCAGGTGCCAATGTTGGCCGATGGGACCTGGCTCACAGTTGGTGTTCCAATTCATCCCAAAGGTGTTCAGGTGTTGGGTCTGTGAAGACCAGTTAAGTTTGTCCACACCAGAAAACTTCCTTCTCAAACTGTAAAATATATATGATGAAAATAAAAATATCTTTATTACATCTCTAGTATGTTTTATCATCTTTGCGTAGGCTGTACTGAGGATAATACATTTCTCATGGTAGTTAGATTCATGATAAAATGATTAATTCTTGAATTTCTAAGAAATGCTTCTGATGATATTGAACTTGATGAAAGAGAACTATGGTGTCATACTTTATCTCCTCGCCGTTACGATAAAAGCTCGCTAATGACGATATCAAGTGAAGCCTGCCATCGATTTCTTAATGGAGCTGGCTGGTTTTATTCATAGGACAAAATTCGGCATTGGTGTAATAAAAGTAAGCCGGAATCCAAGTATTCATTATGGCGATCAATAAAGGGAGGAAGAGACATGGTAACAATGAAGAGCATTCTGCACACTGGCACACAGATTTATGTTTCTCATTTAACAACTCTGCTATATTCAGGTGGACCCATCAATTGTGCTTATCTGAAATAACCGAGACACAATTCATCTGGATAGAGGCGAAGTGGAAATAGATATTTCCGTTTTCATCGTCCTACAATGAAAAAGGTAAATCACATGACAAATTCATGGTTTGTTATGCTTGAGTTAAACAATACGTAAGACATCTAGATTGACTTGCGTTGCATGTGTGATGAAAATGGTTTAGCAGCTCGGGTTTAGAGTCTCTTTATGGCGACTGAAATATGATGTCTATTGTTTTGTGACGCGTGCTTTTGCATGCATTATTCAGTTACGTCTGAGCGTTATCTTGGGAAATGAAGAGAAGGATAGAGAACATTCATTATAAGAGTATGTGTCTGCAGTATTATTCAGTTTCATCTCCCGTTCTTTATTTCATACAGATACAAATGACAGATACAGGAGCTTTAAGGACAGCGAGAAATACTTCAGAAGAAAGATTCGACTTCTACTTCCAAGCCTTACATACAGTACACTTCACTGTATAGTGCAAGTACAGGACAGGTACTTCAAAGTTTTAAGGTTTCCATGTCCCTTTCATAAGTTTTTGACAGCGGAATGTCAAAAAGAATATTTCATCAAAAGTCAGGAATATGAGGGTGAATAAGTGTAAAGTTTCCAAAAACAATGAAACATGTCTACCATTATGTCTGAGGTAAATCTATACACTATTGTTCAACAGATTGTGGTCGAGACTTATTGACTAATTGAGATTTTTTATCTCATTACAATTTCTTGCAGTTGTAAGTTTACATCTTGTAATCTGGCTTTTTTTCTGAGAATTGTGTGATATAAATTTACAATTCTGACCTTTTTTCTCAGAATTAAAAGATTGTGAGTTACAAAGTCAGAATAGTGGGATATAAAAATTGTGAGAAATAAGGTCAGAAATACATTTCTACAATCGTTAGTTTATATCTCGCAATTCTGATTTTTTATTTTTATTTCAGAATTGTAAGATATAAACTCGTCTCGCAACTGTGAGGTAAAAAGTCCAGTTCTGTGGGGGGGGAAAAAAACATCTCTTACAATTGTGAATTTATATCTCACAATTCTGACTTTATTTCTCAGAATCATGAGTTTATATCTCTCAATTTTGACTTTTCAACATGCAAATTGTCTATATGTGATGTTTTATTAACAAGTTTCGGGAGGAGCTCGCACAGATAATTAACACGGCCAATTCACCCTTAGCAATCACTCTCCCTAACCAATCAGCACAGGGAAAATCCCTATAAATAACACAACAATCCTACCTTCATCATCTCTTGTCTTGTCAACGCCCCTCATCCACCCCGTCTCCTCACCTTCAGCCCATAGAGGGGAGCGCTTATAGGGTTCGGGCCAGTGCTGAGCTTGGACCCCTCCCCCTGGGCGGGGGAGAGCCCCGGGCTCGGGAATGACTACCGAGCTCGAGGCCCTCTCCCGGACAGCACGCCAAACACGCACAACCTTTCGCTCAGTTCATTATCTGTAAGAGGGAACTCGTGAACATGCAATTCTGAGAAAAAAGTCAAAATTATGAGTTTTTATCACACAGTTGCAAGAAAAATATCCAAATTGTGATATAAAAAGTTGCAATTACCTTGTTTCATTTTTATTCAGTGGTGGAAATGGGCTTCCATAGTTTACTATTTTATTATATTTTAAAATGTAATTTATACCTGTGATGGCAAGGCTTTCAGTAGCCATTACTCCAAAAGTTCAAAAGACTTTTACTTTAAGGATTTTTTGTAATACAAATGTCTTTTTGACCAATTTAATATCCTTGTTGAACACTACATCAGTTTTTACTTTAACTGGGGGCTTCTAAAAAGTTTTATGCTCAATATATACATTATATTGTAAATATTTCTTCCAAGTCCTTCAAAGCCATTTTTGCTGCAGACAATTGAGCAATCACTATCACAATACCAGTTGAAAAGCAAAACAGCTGATCAGGTCAAATCTTCTGTCGTGGAGGCTAAAGGGCTGACCTTCGATACTGTCAGAACTCTAGCTGAAATGAAAGAAACTGTGCAAACAACAGCAACCTCCTCAGTGTCTCATAGATTGAGTCTCTGTAGGAGATCGGTTATGAGGCAGCCCCATTGCCGAATGGAACTGAAAGGTGCATTTTGCTGTAAGCTAAATGCAACCCAACACCAACCCTACAATCAAACATGTTGGTTTGAAACTGAAAGTATATCATTTGCACTTACAGGCCAAACCACTCCAGCACTTAAAAAAAAAAAAAAAGCTCTGCCTATCTGTTGATCCACGCATCAGATTTAAATGTATTTAGCTTTCGTTTCTGTAGTTTATTTGGATATGCAGATTCTTTTCAACAAAGCGTGTAAGAGCTATGACAGACACATTGCTTATATGCAGTAGTGGGGAAGTGTTGTGATGATTCTGTGAAAGGGACTTCCTGTAAGGAGCTGTGTCATCTCCCTCACTCCAGGCAGTAAGATAAAACAGCAGGGGAGATGATAGGCAAGACACAGCCAAACGTCTCTATTCTGAAGATCAGCACTTCAAAGACTGATGTGACTTAAAATTCAGGACCTGCTTTCTATACATGAAACCTCAGTTTTTTGGTGACATTTTTGAGGATTTTTTGTGGTCTTTTTAGCCAAAATGTCACTACGGTGAACTCGTTTGTTCACATAAAAGTGAAAAGTCTGTCATCGTTTACTCACCCTTATGTCATTCAAAACATAAGGCTTTTCTGAGACATACAATAGCTTACTGTGAAGAACAGACTGAATTCAAGTCATTAGTCCACCATCCACCATAGCTCACAAATTGAACATAATGAAGTTAGTCATAAATGACGCAGAATCAAAACTTCGCAATGCTTCTTAAAGCAACATGTTTGAAAATGCATGTGTGAATGATAGTTGGCGCTTACACAGTCGGTCTGTTTGTCACATAAAGCTTTCATTCAGCTTCAGAAGACATAAATTGTCAAACACAGGCCTTATGGACTGCAGTATTAAAAGCTAAACGTTTGCTGATTTAGAGCTCATAAAATAGTGTGTTGCAAGCAACATAGGCTCTCAGGAAAAACATGCGTCTACTTACATTTTCCTAAAAAACTCCAAAAACACAGCTATCCAGACATTTCACTGCAGTTTCCAGCTCATATGTCTCAAGTGGCAATTCCGATAACTTTGAATACTTTTCCCAAAAATTATAGGGGCAGATTGTTGAGTAACAAAGAAATGTTGCATGGTTCCTTACAGTTTCTTACAACACAATGTCATGACTATGTCTGTCACGATTGCTTGATTGAATTTGGGTACTCGATTTTTAAAAAAAACCTTGATTTTATTTTGCCTTAAGTTATTCAGTAACCGGCAAAATACCGGAAGTTGTGCATCCCACGGAAAATAATTTATTGCCCTATGGTCCAAGACCCAAGGCCAAGTTTCTCTGCAGACTGCCTGATGTTGTTGTTGAGAATTTTGATGCATTGCTCCTTTTTCATGGTGCCGTTTACTGTGATTAGGTTCCCTGGTCCACTGGCTAAAAAAAAAAAAAAAGACATTAGGTTCCCACCACCATGTTTGACAGTGGGGAAGGTGTTCTTAGGATTCAGGGCTTCTCGTTTTTCACGTTAAATGAAGGCTACATCATTGTGGCCAAACAATTCAATTTTTGTTTCATCTGAGCATAAAACAGAAGACCAGAAGTCTTCTTCTTTGCCCAGATGAGCATTTGCAAAGGCCAAGCGGGCTTTTGTGTGCCTTATCTGGAGAAGTGGTGCGTCCATGGAACCCAGCGGACTGTCTGCCTTGAGATGTTGCCACCAGCAGAGCCCAGATTTATCAGGATGGCCTTGCTGGTGATTTTTTTTACCTCTCTCGCTATCCTACTGGCCAGCACAGGTGTCAGTTTTGGCTTTCAACCATGTCCTCTGAGATTTTTCACAGTGTGGAACGTCTTGCATTTTTAATAATACTTTGCACTGTAGCCACTGGAACTTCAAAACATTTAGATATGGTCTTATAGCCCTTTGCTGACTTGTGAGCAGCCACAATGCACAGCCGCAGGTCCTCAGTGAGCTCCTTAGTCTTAGCCATGACTGTCCACAAACCAACAGCAGAGAGCTTCTGTTTTTCACCTGTTGAGTTGATTAAAACAGCTATTCCCAATGAATCAGGGTAATTAGGATGCTTTAGAACAGCTTGGACTATTTGGAATGGTATAGAACTTTGGATTTTCCCACAGACTGTGACAGTTTGCAAAGGGTATGAATAATTTTAGACATGCCACTTTTTGTTCAAATGTAAATAAAAGCTGAGAAATATTTTTTCCACAATGATGCCTCTTGTACATCGTCTTATTATTTTTTGGGAGAAGCCTGTGTCATTTCTGGTCAAAAAAAAACTTGCTGGTTGAATAAAAGTAACTAAGTAAGAATTTGCCAGGGGTATGAATAATTTTGGGCTTGACTGTATGTAATTTAAGTAATATTAAAATGTGCTTAAGTCTATTTTTTAGCACCATTATTTTAGTCTCAGAACTGCATCCGTTTGAATTGAATTGAATAATTCTTTTAATATATGTGTGTGTGCGGTTTTGGTTTTGGGAAGGAAGTGCAGAAAAAAAAAAAACGTTTTGCTAGCATTTCTCACAGTAATGTGTTGTCTTCAAGAACCTTTAGGAGATTTATTTCAAATACTGTAAAACTCAAATTGAACCACACTTCACTCTAAAAACAGATCTTTATAACACTCTCTGGAAATTGATGCACAGACTATTTTCTCCGCCAATGATGCCCGCAGACAGAATAGAATGGAACATTTCACCTTCCTCTGTATCAATAAATATAACAAGACCTTTTCACAACTGACAGTCATTTCCCATCTTTATTTCCAAAAGAGGTTTAGACTAAATTCCATCCATATACACATCCAAACAGATATCATCTTTCCATCAGTAGTGTGATCAGCACAAGGATTGAATTAGAGTTTGTTGTATCCTTCTAAAATAGTCCTGTCTTTCTTTTTAATGTCTGAATACTCCCTGTGTGCATCTGCTATTATGTAATGAATGGTACACTGTGGAAAAATGAAATGAAAACAAATATTTACTACTCAGAATTATGATTTAATTTCCTTGCCATACATTAAAAAAGTTCATAAAATATTTTTCTTAAGGCATGGCAAGGCAAGGCAAGTTTATTTATATAGCACATTTCATACACAATGGTAATTCAAAGTGCTGTACATAAGAGGAGTTAAAATCACAATAGCATAAAAATCAAAGTCATAAAATTTTAAAATAATAATCACACAAACAGATTTAAGAACATATCGAAACTCGTGACCCACACTTTCACTTTTAGTTTACTTCAGCACGCTCTCTCAGTCTTGCTGAGAAAATTGCGGCAGCCTTCAGATAGGCAAACTGTACTTCGCCTTACCTGGTCTGCGCAATGTCTAGATAGACAAACTATACTTCGTCGTATCTACTTCAACAAATATTTAGACAGATAAACTATACTTCATCTTGTCTATTCACAACGAACAGTAATGTCACTAATCAGATAGACAAACTATACTTCGTCTTACCTGATCAGAGACATCCACGCCGTGGTCACCAAATTGTAAGAACATTTTAAATGATTTTAAAATTGATTTAAAAATTAATTAAAACAGTAGAAATGGTTATCACACTAACAACAATAAAAACAGAGAATTTAAGAACATTTAAGATGATTTGAAAAATTGATTTTAAAATTAATTTGCACAGTAAAATGATTATACATAAAATAATGCAGTCTGTTTGGACGTAGCACAGTGCTCATTCAATAAATGCACAACTAAACAGGTGAGTTTTGAGTCTGCATTTAAATGTGGCTAATGTATTAGCACATCTGATCTCTTCTGGAAGTTGATTCCAACTGCGGGCGGCATAATAGCTAAAAGCAGATTCCCCTTGTTTTGTGTGAACCCTTGATATTACTAACTGACTCGATCCTAGTGATCGGAGTTGTCTGTTTGGTTTGTATACAGTGAGCATATTTGCAATGTTTGTAGGTCCTAGGCCATTGAGTGCTTTATAAACAAGTAAAAGTACTTTAAAATCTATCCTAAACATAACTGGTAGCCAGTGTAAGGACCTGAGGACTGGTGTAATATGCTCTGATTTTTTGGTTCTAGTCAGAATCCTGGCAGCAGCGTTCTGTATGAGCTGCAGCTGTCTAATGGTCTTCTTGGGAAGGCCGGTGAGGAGACCATTGCAATAGTCCACCCTGCTGGTGATAAAGGCATGAACAAGTTTCTCCAAATCTTGACGGGAAACAAAACATCTAATTCTTGCAATGTTTTTGAGAAGGTAGTATGCTGATTTAGTTACTGCTTTGACATGGCTACTGAAACTGAGGTCTGACTCCAGAATCACACCCAGATTTACCTTATGAACTTCATCTTTGTTTCCAAATGCAATGACTTCCGTTTTCTCCTTGTTTAACTGTAAAAAGTTTTGGCACATCCAACTGTTAATTTCATCAATGCATTGGCAGAGGGAGTCAATGGGGCTGTAGTCATTTGGCGATAAGGCTAGGTAAATCTGGGTATCATCTGCATAGCTGTGATATGCTATTTGGTTCTTTCTCATTATTTGACTTAGTGGGAGCATATACAGGCTGAACAACAGCGGCGCTAGAATTGAGCCTTGTGGGACTCCGCATGTCATGGACGTCCACTTAGACTTATGTTCTCCTATACTCACATAATAGCCTCTCCCTTCTAAGTATGACCTGAACCAATTTAGAACCATCCCAGAAAGCCCGACCCAGTTTTCCAGTCTATCTAAAAGAATGTTATGATCGACAGTGTCGAACGCAGCACTGAGATCTAGTAGTACCAGCACTGATATTTTGCCAGAATCTGAATTTAGGTGAATATCATTTATTATCTTTATGAGCGCTGTCTCTGTGCTATGATGTTGTCTGAAGCCAGATTGGAAATGGTCCAGGTATCCATTTGAGTTTAAGTAGTGATTCAGCTGATTGAAAACAACCTTTTCAATAATCTTACCTATGAAAGGAAGATTTGATATTGGTCTATAGTTGCTCAATATGGTGTTATCAAGATTTTTCTTTTTCAGAAGGGGCTTAACAGCTGCAGTTTTCAGGGAGTTTGGAAAAGTCCCAGAAAAAAAAACCTTAAACGTCTGATAGCTGAAGCTTAATGGACCTGCCACTATTTGTAATTTATTAATATTAAATTACAATGCTGACAATGAAAAGAGTAAACTGCTCTTAATTTGTTTGTTCTTTAATGATGACAGCTTACTGGAATAATTGCTTGAAAACACTGCTTGCTTAATTTAGAAATATTTATTGCTTCATGCCATTGTCTTAATTTAATTTATTAGCATTTACTTTAATATCAAACTTTACTCATTTCGTAAAGAAGTGTGTTAAATAGCATTTAGCTGATATTCAATCGGTGTACTAGTTTGATATTTTACTGGCATTGGCATCCAACAGAGGGCTTTCACAATACGGCATCAATGGGCCATATTGGCGGTACTGAATGTAAACAATGTGCTGAACCAAACGAAACTTGCATATTTTGCTGATTATTGCTGCTGGTCAATTATTATCATATTTTGAGCTGTACTAATCGGTCGGACCAGGAAAAAATTTGGAGTACTATCGTATGTATCTTTACCATCTTACCAACTTTAGTTTGTCAAAATATTGTGCCATTTCCTGCTTATACTAACTCCCTCTCTATATGATTTAGCAGCTTCCACACATTTTTTTCTGTAGTTTAAACACCATAAATTAGCAAAACAACATATACAGGCTGTTGTTTACATCAGAGTTATCTCCATTATGGCCGCGCATCCAAGTAACAGACCAAACCGTGACGTAAGTGCACACCCTTAATACTCACAAACCTAATTTAACATCTATTTGAAGGCACAGTGTGTAAGATTTTTAAAATATAATATTAAAATATCCAAAAACCACTAACAGTGTTATATATTACGTTGATTAGACTTGCCAGTGATGCCATACACCCTTGATTTCTTATTTTGTAAAAAACATGGAAACACCAAAGATGCTTTATTACAGTGGTTCTCAACCTGCGGCCCACAAGCCGCTTGCGGCCTATTACGAATCCAAATGCGGCCCACCATGCCGAGCACATTACAAAATACCTTCCAGTTTTGCAATTCATTTTAGTTTTTACAAAATTAAAAAATGTACTAAAGAAATATAAGCTATAATGGTTTTGTTGTATCAAATATTTTAGTTTTTCATATATATATATATATATATATATATATATATATATATATATATTTATACTACAGGGCCGTTGAATGCTTGAATCTGATTGGCTGACGAACGTTCTAGAGGTGTGCATTATATTCAGGGAAACGCACGGCGAACGTAGTTCCAGGCAGCTTTAGATCGCAGTGCATGTCTATATCACTTCGCCATACATTTCAGTTATTTTAAAGGTCCTTACAGCCCAAAACCGCAAAATAACTACCACAATGACACTGGCCAAACTAATAAATACAGTAAACATCAGGATAAAAACGACAGATTATTTCCATGTTTTTTTCCACAATATATTACGTTTTATTATGTACGGAAAGCACAAACTCTTTTTCTCTCGCCCTCTCTCACTCACCTCACAGACGCACACACATAACATTACAGTTTGCACTCGCGTTAGCATTCGCGCTAAAGTTGTTAGCGCTGCTCTGACGATTAACAACTTAAAAACGACATGACAGCTCTGCTCTCACAAGCGAGGTAACAACGGCGTGGTCTTGAAGAAAATGAACTATTTAACTGTTAGTAGAGACAATGCTGCCAGTCACCCCTGAGAGACACAGACGTGAGAGAGGTAAAGTCATACACTTAGTTTCTCTCCCTCACTCTTTCCGTCTGTCTGCTTGTCTTTCGGTCTGTCTAAACTTCGTTATTAACGGCATTATTTTGCTATTAACAGCCCAAGCGTCGTTACTAGTTCTAAAATGACGTTTTGGAACTAGCAACGAAGCTGTTGAATGAGCTGCGTAAGAAATTAATCCTACTCACAATAGCGTTTTAAGGATAAAAACCGGACGAATGTCTTGAAATATATCACTTGATCGATGTCTTGAGGTGTGGTAACTGTAGTATAAGCGGAATAATTGACTTCGGGCCGTAGAATTCTACGAAAATAATGCACACCCGAGGTGTAACGGCCACTCCGCTTCGCGTCGTGACCGCATCACCACCTCGGGTGTGCATTATTTTCTAAGAATTCTACGGCCCGTCGTCAATTATTCCTTACATATATATATATATATATATATATATATATATATATATATATATATATATATATATATATAAGCGGACCTATGTAGTCAACGTAATTATAGATTTAACAAACACAAGTGCGCGCTTTGGCAGAATTCAATTCAAATTGCCTTCAGCAGCCATTAGTTTGGTAAAATTAGGCAACAGAATGGACACATTTGTTATTAAGTGAGAAAAACAAAATGTCGAAAATGCCAACAAAGGAATACATACAAACAAGACAAGTCACAGTATCTGATGACTTTCGGCATCAACTTTCAGTTTGCCCCGCAACTCACTTAAAAGATAAATTGACAGATGTTCAGGCAAAAGGAAACACCCATACTATGCAGCAATCATCCCTAACTGTAGAAATGTGGTGAAACACCCCTGGAGAGATCCTCAGATTAAGTTTGAAATTACTTTTCATATTTGGATCAACATAGACTACATTTGTGAACGCACATTTTCTGCAATGTTGTGCATTAAGTCACACTATGCACATAGTGGCATTATAACAGAACTTTTAACACACTCAAATATATCTATATGATAAAACAGCACTTCTTTACCCCACATATGCATGACCGGAAGGAGTAGAAGCAGATGACTGTGGCATAATAAAAGCTCATCTGCTTTCGAGCCGCCTGTTGCACTCATCTCTCATTAGCAATCGCTCCAGCTGCCTCGTTTCGCTTCCACGACTTTCAGCCCCGGCGCCATCAATACGTCTTTGTTTGTTTGTTTTAAATATGTGCCCTCTAGTGGTGAAGATTACATACTGTGCCTTTGAGTCATCCAGTCTAACATTGGATGTTCAGCTCAGAATTACATTTCTCCCTTTCTGAGTTAAATTAAATTCAAAATTGAGCTTTTATTGGCCATTTCATTCTTTCACTGATACAGTAAGACAGCAGTGACTTTAAGAGAAACTATCATTAATCTTAGGGAATACTGGACACACTGTATGTGCCTGTGTCACTGATTAGCAAACTCATCTGTCTTTTCCCTGTCTGTGGCTTCACCTCCCACTGAATTTGATGGATCTTCCTCTTCCCCAGCAGTCCGGTGGAGCAGAATAGTCAGCGAGGCCCACTGTGTGAGGCCCAGATGGAAGAGGTGGAAACTATCACCTTAGACACAATGGTAGGCTTCTTACAAAGAGATCTTTTAAAGCAGACTGAGGGCTTTACTTTGAACACTTGAAGTGATGGACGTTTTGACTGAATACTCTGAGAAAAAGGGAAATGGAGTGAAAAATGATCTTGAAATCTCATTAAAATGAATGTGTGTTTATATTTGTATTGCACTGCGAAGTCGAAGCTGGTACGCCATAATTTCAGTAATTATATTTTACAAATGTGTGATTCATTTGACAACATTACAATTAGCAAATATCGTTCACTTGAAATCTTAATTTGTCTCTGAAGCTGCAGAACAGTTTCCAACAATCACTATTTGCTCAAAGGACAGAAGACAGATCTGAAAATTAATTATTTCCCGGGAAACATGCAGAAAATGTCCTCATAATTTATTCATGAGGAATGACAATGAACCCAAACAGCCACATGAATAATTGTAAAACAATTCATAAGTATCTTGAATTACAAGCAAAAACCTTTACTAATGACAAATTACAGATGCTTGCTGCTGCCAGCAAACGGTAAAGATTGTCATAATCCAGCTCGCAGTTTGACAACAGAAAAAGAGAAAAGGAGGGCGAAAAACATAAAAGCGAGGTGGATTCAAAGGAATCCTGCTGGTTTCCAAGTTCAAGCTGAGGATGAGTGATTTGAGTTCCCATCAGCAGAGACCTGAGCACACTGAGGGAAAATGCTAACCGTGTAGAACAGCAGCTTTCCCTGCTCATCTGACTCAACTCATCCTTGTCAAGGTGAAATGGTTGTTTGCAGGTGAAAAAATAAAAGGAAGGAAGAACAGCAAAAGCCTGGAGGGAGCTCAGACTGCTCTTCTCCTCTGACAATCATCGAATGCTCTCCGTCAAGCTAATGGGACGCCAACGTGGGTTTAGAAGAGAGCAATTAGTCCCTGTTAAAATGATCAAACAAACAGGGTGAACACAGAAGGAGGTGTTTGGGTGTTTGGATTAGACCAAAGGAAAAATAACACTTTTAGTTAATACCTACTACAAAATGTACTGTATAGCATATTATATAACTCATAATACTATTATATAACTGTTCACTTTTTTATGTTTATCTTTATATATCCATTTATAATGTTAATGACAGTAAAGACATTTATAATCTTACAAAATATCTCTATTTCAAACAAAGCAGCAACATGTTGATCTCGGATACTTTCGTTTTTGGAAGAAAATGCCTTGTATTTACCTTAGAAATACATGCTGAGAGGAATAAGTCCAGCTAAAGCCAGCGGAAGAGATCTTTTATAGCAATGTTTATTATTGCCATTAGATAATATGTTGTTGTGACATAAACTTGATCACATTTACTAGATGGACTTTTCCAAAACTATAATTCCTGATGAAAATGTGTGAAATTGAATTATGATTGACGCTGTCAGGATGTTTTTTTTTTTTTTTCATAAACAATATGATATAAAATAATGTTAAGACAATACAAAATGTTTAGACCAATCTTTACTGTGAAATACTTTCCCAAAAAAAATCAACATTTTAAAAACATTATAAAACAATACTTTTATTTAGCAAGGATGCTTTAAATTGATCAAAAGTTATGATAAAGATATTTATAATGTTACAAAAGATGAAACAGATGAAGAAGTTTCATCTAAATGCTGTTTTTCTGAACTTTCTATTTATCAAAGAAACCTGGAAAAATCTACTTGGCTGTTTCAATTATTTCCAAATAATAATAATAACAACAATAGTAATAGATATTTTTGAACAGCAAATCAGAATATTAGAATGATTTCTGAAGAATTATGTGACTGCAGAAATATTCTAAAATTCAGCTTTGAAATCACAGGAATAAATTAAATTTTAAAATACATTCAAATAGAAAACAGTTATTTTAAATATTAAAAATATTTCAAAATTTTAATGTTTTTGCATGTAGCACTTTGCTTGTAGTCACACACCTGACTGAAATGCTCAGTATGCAGCTTATTATGTGGGCCTTTTGACTTCTCAGGTGAGAATCACAGCATTATTCATCATTCATGCCTCCTCGCATATGCCCTTTCGAAACAAAATGCCACTGAAGCATATTTTGCTGATTATTGCTGCTGAAAATGGTCAGTTATTGTCATGATTTGGGCTGTACTAATCTGTCGGACTGGAAAAACATTTGGAGTACTACAGACTGCCAAAAGTTATAACAAATCAAGAAGAAAAGTGCAAAAAAAACTTTCTAAGGAACAAAAAATGTGTGTAGTTGGCCAAACTGAACCAGGATTTCCAGGGCAAGAATCTTGACAACATTCATATGTTCTTATCATTTCCAGTCAGGTAGGTAAAATGTTAGGCTAATATATCTTAATTAATACTGCTTTTATGTTATCTTTACCACCTATTAACTTTATTTTGTCAAAATATGGTTTTAGGTTTCCGTGGTTTAGACAGCACAAATTAGCAGAACAACATATTCAGTAGTAAATTAACTGTGCAATCCATGCTGTTGTTTACATCCAAGTATCTCCAATATGGCAGTGCATCTAAGTGCAAACCATCTATAGTAGCCTATTCTGTAGAAGGAAAAAAATAGGACTATGTATTTTTATTTATTTATTTTTTTGTCAGTTTGTTTTGTTTTTTGTTACTGACATTGGATGGCAACTTAATCCAGTATAAATGTTATCAGCCAAGCAGGTTTACAGCGTTTACACACGTGACCAGTTGTGTCTGGGGTGAAAGCATGTTTATTCAGCAGCAGCTAGTATGGGATTCACACTCAGTTAACAGATCGCTTCCATCTGACAGACTGCAGCTGGAGGGGCATCATCTCTTCACACTCCAGCGGCCTGACTCACAACAACATGCAAATAATATGCTTGTGTAATCAGCGCTTCATGTCATTTGTCTCCTCACCTGTTACAAATAATACCGAACTGTGAGCTCTGCACTACAATCTGAGAGATGCTATGGACTCAGACCATCTGTCACTGATCACATCGCTTCCAAGACTATTTCTTCACAGGTTCATGAAGGTGCCGTAAACAGCTACACATATTTTGAATGGTGATGATAGCTGTGTGTAAACATGCCCGTTTCATTAAATGTCTGATATGTACGCTGCACTGTCCTACGCCATCAGCTTTTGACACTTTCTAACCCTGTTTAGCACAAACCAGCTGCAGAATAATAGCATTCCTGTTGTACAAACATGGATGAATAAACAGGATTAATGTTTTAATGAAACATAAAAAAGATTGATCGATAGAACAATCGATCGAACAGTAGATAGAACGATGGATCGATAGATCGATCGATAGATAGATAGATAGATAGATAGATAGATAGATAGATAGATAGATAGATAGATAGATGGATAGATGATGGATAGATAGATAGATAGATAGATAGATAGATAGATAGATAGATAGATAGATAGATAGATAGATAGATAGATAGATAGATAGATAGATAGATAGATAGATAGATAGAAGTAACAATAGATAGATAAACCAATAGAACGAAGGAATAATAGAACGAAGGAATGATATAACGAAGGAATGATAGAACAAAGGAATGATAGAACAAAGGAACGATAGATAAACCGATAGAACGAAGGAACGATAGAACGATAGATAGACAGACAGACAGACAGATAGATAGATAGAATAATATAATGATAGAATGATCAATAGATAGAACGAAGAAACGATAGAATGATAGAACGATATATAGATAGAATGATAGAAAGAAGGAATGATAGATAGAATGATAGAACAAAGTAACAATAGATAGATAAACCGATAAAACAAAGGAATAATAGAACGAAGGAAAGATAGAATGAAGGAATGATAGAACAAAGGAACGATAGATAAACTGATAGAACGAATGAACGATAGAATAGAGGAACGATAGATAAACCGATAAACCGAAGGAACGATAGATAGAACGATAGAATGATAGAACGATAGATAGATAGATAGATAGATAGATAGATAGATAGATAGATAGATAGATAGATAGATAGATAGATAGATAGATAGATAGATAGATAGATAGATAAACCAATAGAACGAAGGAACGATAGAACGATAGACAGACAGACAGACAGACAGACAGACAGACAGACAGACAGACAGACAGACAGACAGACAGACAGACAGACAGACAGACAGACAGACAGATAGATAGATAGATAGATAGATAGATAGATAGATAGATAGATAGATAGATAGATAGATAGATAGATAGATAGATAGATAAACCAATAGAACGAAGGAACGATAGACAGACAGACAGACAGACAGACAGACAGACAGACAGACAGACAGACAGACAGACAGACAGACAGACAGACAGACAGATAGATAGATAGATAGATAGATAGATAGATAGATAGATAGATAGATAGATAGACAGAATAATATAATGATAGATAGAATGATCAATAGATAGAACGAAGGAATGATAGATAGAACGATAGAACGGAGTAACGATAGATAGATAAACTGATAAAACAAAGGAATAATAGAACGAAGCAAAGATAGAATGAAGGAATGATAGAACAAAGGAACGATAGAACAAAGGAACGATAGATAAACTGATAAACCGAAGGAACGATAGATAGAACGATAGAACGATAGATAGAACGATAGAATGATAGATGATAGATAGATAGATAGATAGATAGATAGATAGATAGATAGATAGATAGATAGATAGATAGATAGATAGATAGATAGATAGATAGATAGATAGATAGATAGATAGATAAACCAATAGAACGAAGGAACGATAGAACGATAGACAGACAGACAGACAGACAGACAGATAGATAGATAGATAGATAGATAGATAGATAGATAGATAGATAGATAGATAGATAGATAGATAGATAGATAAACCAATAGAACGAAGGAACGATAGACAGACAGACAGACAGACAGACAGACAGACAGACAGACAGACAGACAGACAGACAGATAGATAGATAGATAGATAGATAGATAGATAGATAGATAGATAGATAGATAGACAGAATAATATAATGATAGATAGAATGATCAATAGATAGAACGAAGGAATGATAGATAGAACGATAGAACGGAGTAACGATAGATAGATAAACTGATAAAACAAAGGAATAATAGAACGAAGCAAAGATAGAATGAAGGAATGATAGAACAAAGGAACGATAGAACAAAGGAACGATAGATAAACTGATAAACCGAAGGAACGATAGATAGAACGATAGAACGATAGATAGAACGATAGAATGATAGATGATAGATAGATAGATAGATAGATAGATAGATAGATAGATAGATAGATAGATAGATAGATAGATAGATAGATAGATAGATAGATAGATAGATAGATAGATAGATAGATAGATAGATAGATAGATAGATAGATAGGGACATTTTTTAACTTTAGCTGTTCTATCCTCATCCTAACTACTCAGAATTAAGCAGATGTGATCCACACTGGAAGGGAAATACTTCAGTTCATCTGTTTCCTAATAGAGTAAAGCTATACATTTTCATATGGATTTTAGAAAGCCAATTTCATCTTTGAATAGCATAAGTGGATTTAAATCATTCAAATATATGTTTTGTTAAACAGTTTTGTAGTTTTACTGCAAATAGCAAAAGCTGGTTCAATCTAATCATGGCATTAAGTAGATGTTATTTCCACTGCATGTTAATGTATATCAGGTTCTCTATTCTAGGCATTTACTCTGATCATTAAATTTTCACCAAGATATGACATTTGGCTCAGAGGCAGAAAGGAATGCAATTACATGAGTAAAATACAGCAGGTATTTCAAGGCTGCACATCTGAGCACTGCAGTACTCAGTACATCCATCTATTTTATACATGCAGTGAGATTCTAGCCAGAGCTCCCAGCACATGTACCTATTATCTGTGTCACAATCATCTGGTGCTCTGGGAGAAACACTTCTGTCAAGAGCCAGAGCGAGAAAATCAGCTAACATCCATAATTACCTTGCCCATTTGGCTGTTGACAATTGAACTTCTTTAATCAAAACACAGCAGGCTCAGACTCTGCTCATCAGCAATAACAAGCTGGCCGAATACTGAGGTTTCCCCAGTGGACATGCTGTATCCATCTTACTGTGTGTGTACCATTCAGCAGCGAAGTGTTGCAGTCTTTGATTTACTGTCACTGCCAAAGGTGTTGCTTGTAAGTGATAGCAAGATTGCACACATGGATTAAATAGCCCATGTTTGCTGTCTTTTACAGCCAGCACTTTAGTTGGCAAGTATAAGGTTCCCAAGAGAAAAATTCAATATTGCTTTAGAAGTAATACAAGAGACACCGGGGCTAGTTGTCACACTAGGAAGTTGTGATACGAACTGTAAGAATCTGTTTCAAACACTTTCTACAATTTAAAAAGACTATATTACCATATTTTGTGCTATATGTGTTGGTAAACAAGTCTGTTTCTTTTTATTTCAAAGTTCAGACTCTGTTTATCACAATTCTTTGTTTATATCTCGCAATTTTGACTTTTTTTCTCTGAATTTTGAGTTTACATCTCACAACTGACCTATCAGTAAGTCCCACCCCTTAGTTACTGTTGCTCACTCAGACAAACAAACGCCAGCTGTCTTACAATGACAGCTGTCAGTGTGAAAATCATGTCCCAAGATGTTTTTGATCAATTTTGGAACAGAAGGACCACCTCTCGTCGAGGAGCATTCAAGTGGGACTTAAATATGCCAATGTGGAATATATAAAAGACTTTAAAATAAATATGGTGCATAGCAAGATTAATTTAAAAGCGAGGGTTTAGAGATCACAATGCAAGCAGGAGAAGCCTCGTGTTATGGTCATCAAGATCGCAGATGACAACATCCAGGATCAACACTGTTCATGTACCTCAGTGTAAAATTAAATTAATTTACATTTAACCAGTTTAATATGGAGAAGCACTGAAATGTAGACATTCATTTATGTTTTTTTGACCCACACTGTACATGGCATGAGAACAGTTATACAGTAGCTATTTAGGTTTGTACTTTAGCATGGACTCACTAACTTTAACATTAGCTAGTTTTAGCCAGAGACACATTAACATTCTGCTTGAGCAGATAAAAATTGTAACTTAAAGGGTTAGTTCACTCAAAAATTTAAATTAGCCCATGATTTACTCACCCTCAAGGCATCCTAGCCGTATGACTTTCTTATTTCAGTCGAATCCAATCGGAGTTATATTAAAAATTGTCCTAACTCTTCTGTGATTTAAAATGGCAGTGGGTTGGTGTTTCTGTTTAACAGTCCAAAAGAAGTCCAATAAAGCACATCCATCCATAATAAAAAGTCCTCCACACAGCTCTGGGGGTGGGGAGGTGGTATGAATATTGGTCTCCTGTAAGAAAAATATCCATATTTCAAATGATATAATCGCATATAATAATAATCGTTATAATTTTCTCTAGCTTGCACAAACTGTCATACGTGTAAACCGTTCTAAGCGGATGACGTAGGACGTATGGGTTGCACATGAGCTTATAGTTTTGCGAAAACCAATGTTTGTTTACAAGAGCAAAGGAAGCAAAGTTTCCTTACTTTAGCAAAAGAAAACCAATCACCTTTTAACTAATATCAAAATCCTATAGATCTCTTCTCAGTGGCGCAATGCATCCGTCCTATGTCATCCACCCGGAAAGGCTTGCCCGTACGACAGTTATGCCTCGTTTCCACTGAGTGGTACGGTACAGTACGGTACAGTACGGTACGGGTCGGGTCGGAAAACCATGAATTGGCTAGCGTTTCCACTGCCGACAGTACCCTTACTTGATAGGCGTGGTGTATGCCGGAAAGTAGTGATAACGTCACTTGATAGACGTGGTGTATGACGGAAAGTAGCTTGACGTCATTCTCGCGCAAAGAAGAAAGCTAAGACCGCAAACATCAATGGAGGACATTCGCGAGTTATGTTTCGCGGTGGCATTGTTTTGCAAGGTGTTGTGTGTGTTTTAAAAATGGCGCCTCTTGTGTTGCGTTGTCGTTCTGTAGCACGCGCAAGTGACGATTCTCTGTCAACCAATCAACGCTCTGCAGTGAGTCTAGCTCCACCCTTTAGTACCGTTCCACTGTGCTAGGTACCACAACGGAAGGGTACCCAAAAAGTGGTACGGTACAGTTCGGCATTTTGGTACCATTCACAACTTTTGATAGTGGAAACGCAAATAAATGCGTACCGTTCCGTTCCGTACCGTACCGTACCGCTCAGTGGAAACGAGGCATTAGCGCAAGCTGGAGAAAAGTGTTTAGAACGTTTTAAACATGGATTATTTTTTTTAACAAAATTTATTGATTCGCTACAGTAGGCAGTGTTGGGGAAAGTTACTTTTAAAAGTAATGCATTACAATATTGAGTTACTCCCTAAAAAAGTAACTAATTACATTACTTAGTTACTTTTTATGGAAAGTTATGTACTACGTTACTTTTGTGTTTCCTTTTACATCTGGGCAGGGCTTGCTTGTTTGTTTTTAATATAAAAAGTTCTATTTTTTGGCAAATGTAAAAGCCTTTTTACACCAAAAGCCTCAGGCTTAGAGAAAAGTAAATTCACATCTGTACAGTAGACCGCAGAAGAAAAATGTCAACTCTTCAGCATCTTGAGTAATTTTTGCTTATTAGTATGCATGAATTGGATCATTGAATGCCAAAGGCAAAGTCATCGGCTAATAAAATGGGATTAAATACATAACGGATGTTTATATTATTTAACACATTGAATTTCACTGTTTTTAATCATTTTGTTCCTTAGTGAGTGAGATGATTAATGCATGTTCACATTTATTTTAGAACTAAAGTAACATCTTACAATTTCAACATGGGAACAGGAGAGCTTTTAATCAATAAATGGGGGGAAAGTAACTGGCGTTACTTATTTGAAAAAGTAATTTTCTTGTCAATTAAAAAGTAATGTGTTACTTTACTAGTTAGGTAAAAGTAATATTATTACATAACTTGCGTTACCCCCATCACTGACAGTAGGCATTTATTCACCCCCCGGAGCATTTTATGGATGGATGCACTTCATTGGACTTGTATTGGACACCTACCCACTGCCATTATAAACCTTGGAAGAGCCAGGAGAATTTTTAATATAACTCCAACTGGATTTGACTTAAGTCGTATACACCTAGGATGCCTTGAGGATGAGTAAAACATCGGCTAATTTTTGGGTGTACTCACCCTTTAATGAGAGAATGACTATCAGAAAATGAACATTGAATAATACAATAAATTCCAAAGTCCACTGCCTATCCTCTCAGGATACCTGAAATTTTTGTAGCATAAACACCATCAAACTGATGAGAGCTTTGGATCTTCCAGTGATTCTCTATGGCACTAAATCTTAAAGATGTCCGAGTTTCGTTCCCCATGCAGTTTATGCTCAACTGGCATTGGCTCATCTGCATTTGAGGGGAGGGGCTTGACGACAGGTCAATTCTGTTTTGTTTTAGGTTTTTAGTTTAGTCCCCCATGCCTAAAACTGTCTTTGAGACTGTGTACATAAACATCCACTAATGTTAGTCCTAGAGATAAAATATGAATCTGTTTACAAACTGTTACCCACCAGCTTTCAATGCACTTTTAAATCAATATCAAAAGCAAACTTTTGTCCTCCATGATTTAGGTTTCACATTATTCATGTATTTTATATTGATCTTCCATTATAAACAGTGAAGTGGTCTTCTAACCTTCTAAAGCTAGTTTCATGTGCTTTTTTATCCTTCATTTGTCTGTTTTTGAGGCAATGCTTTACATCCTAAACACTCTCATGTTCACTGCCATCAAGGAGCTGATATTTATGCATAGCTGAGAGTACGACTTAAAATGCAGGGTGAAAGCACAGTAATTATCTTCCAGGGCAATCAGACACTCTTATCTCCAACGATATGTGGGCTGTTATCTCTTGCTTTGTTATCTATAGGACATTTTAGTGGTCTTTAGTGTATATTTTCAGACAAAATCAACAATCCCCATTAGAGCAAATGACCTACAATCAGAGTTTTTGTCCTTGGATCTGTTTGTTTGTGCCACTTAGAAATATAAACATATGTTTGTTGATGATAACTAAATGAACACATACACAATCTTTGAAGAAAAGAAGAAACATACAAAGAGCAACCACCAGAGTACTAATGCTCTCAAGTGTACTCTAACCTGTGAAATAATGTCATTTTAATTTACTTTCCCCAACAACTTTAAATCAGAAAAGCACCAGACATACAGTCCTGTGCTAAGTAAAGTTTATGTGTGTGAAAATGCAAATTTCTAAGGGTTTAGAGTCAAACCAAAAAATATTCAGACACCAGATACAATTTTTGATATTTTTTTATTAGTGGATTTATGTAAGTGAGGATAGCAAAATAAAGTAAACTGTGACATATTATTCCCAAAAATTCTTAATACAGTGCACTACCAGTAAAATTGATACATATTTGCGACCAAAAATTATTCGGTCACTTTGACCTGACCATGTTTTGCTTAAGTGTTTTTTTTTCTTTAATTGCTAATGTGACCTTTTTACACCACAGACTGAACAAAATTAAGCATTGGTTGGTAATTGGTCAACAAAGTATTGGTAGTTGTGTAAACATTGTCATACTTACAGTTGTCCGAATTTTTGGTTGATTGTAATTCATTACATACCTTTCTATAAAAGTTATCTGACATTATCAAGATGAATTTGTTCTGACACAGTTTAACTCTGAGTTCTTGTCATATTTTATTACCATTAGCGAAGAAACTGTGATAATGTGAGAAATGTTGAAGGTGTTTGAATACATTTTGGTTTCACTAATGTTATTTCTTCGTAATTCTCTTAGACTGCTTTCCTGCAAAAAAGGTACTACATATGGAATTATTTATACTATTTTCTGTAAATAAATAAATAAAATACATGGAAAATGTCTCAGTTGTCAATAATCATTTAAGCTTGTAGTCAGTGTGGCACTTTTTACTGACGTAATATAATTCTTTAAGCCAAAAATAAATAAATAAATAAATAGACAAACATCTTTTCCAGCAAGTACTTGTTTAGCTGTCAACCAATATAACAGATTTTGTTGTCTATTTTAAGATTAAATAAATAGAAGCCCTTATATAAAATGAGGATTTATCTCACAAATAACATCCTCCATTATGTGACTCTAAATGACTGTTGTTCTTATTCCATTCCGTCATTATATAGTTCAATTTCTTTGACCTTGCAATATACAGAATGGCAACAAGAGTGGTAAGAACAAAAGGTTTAGAACTGAATCCTGTGCATTCACCAAACTCTATTTATTTGCAAACTGAGGTGAGAATATTCAAATTATACCATTAAATGAATGGGTGTTAATGGCAGTGGAAGTGTTTATGAGTCAGTTCAGGTGTTTTTCTGAACACCACAGAGATTCTGATTCAGTTTTATAGGGTAAAATTATCAGCACATAGCAGGGTTGGTTGTGCCTTGGTCGTATTCTACAATTACTTAGTTTAGTTGCTGCTCTCAGTATAATTGTCTGCATTTTCCTGGGTCATAATTGCAAGTACTACATGATTCTGTACTTTATGTTGGAACGCAGCAGTATTTCTGTGTATAATCATACACATAATTAAGCCACATAGCAAGCATCAATTTTCCTGTTCTTTCGTTTGATCTGAAAGTACAGTGAATACAAGCAGACATACTCCAATTTATCACAAAGGTAACATCATGTACTGTATGTATAAATACACAGTGCAAATTGCATTTCAAATCAGTGATTCATTAAATAAATGACTTAGATTTTTATGTTGATTGCCAGGAGGCTGCATGGGCTACCCCCAAAATTACTGTTACAAACATGTGCCACGTGTAAAAGGTAAGGGGGGAAGTGTTTGCACAATTTATAGCAATGTGTTCAGTGTTTTAAGTATAACTCGTTTGAAGTAATGGTGCTCCATATAACATTATCCAAAGAATCAAGCATTAATGATAAATCTCCTGTGACGTTTTTACTGGCTACTATATACAGGCCACCAGTGCACCATACAGACTTTATTAAAGAATTTGCTGATTTTCTATCCGAATTAGTGTTGGCCGCAGATAAAGTCTTAATAGTGGGTGATTTTAACATCCATGTTGATAATGAAAAATATGCATTGGAAATCATACTTTAGATTTAATATTGTCACATGTCATATCAATCACAAGTGCAGTATGGAGTACCTCAAGGCTCAGTACTAGGGCCATTACTTTTTACACTTTCTATGTTACCCTTGGGAGATATCATCAGGAAACATGGTGTTAGCTTTCACTGTTATGCTGATGATACGCAGCTCTATATTTCTTCATGGCCCGGCGAAACATACCAATTTGAAAAACTAACAGAATGCATAGTTGAAATAAAAAATTGGATGGCAAGAATTTTTTTACTGCTAAATTCTGAAAAAACAGAGGTGTTAATTATTGGACCTAAAACCTCTGCATGTAATAACCTAAAACACAGTCTAATACTCAATGACTGCTCTGTCAATTCGTCGTCATCAGTCAGGAACCTAGGTGTGCTATTCGATAGCAATCTTTCCTTCGAAAGCCACATTTCTAGCATTTGCAAAACCGCATTTTTTAATCTAAAAAATATATCGAAATTACGACCTATGCTCACGATGTCAAATGCAGAAATGTTAATCCATGCGTTCATGACCTCAAGGATAGATTATTGTAATGCTTTATTGGGTGGTTGTTCTGCACGCTTAATAAACAAACTCCAGCTGGTCCAAAATGCAGCAGCTAGAGTTCTTACTAGAACCAGAAAGTATGACCATATTAGCCCGCTTCTGTCAACACTGCACTGGCTCCCTATTAAACATCGTATAGATTTTAAAATCTTGCTAATTACTTACAAAGCCCTGAATGGTTTAGCTCCTCAGTACTTAAGCGAGCTCTTATCATATTATAGTCCCTCACGTCCGCTGCGTTCTCAAAATTCCGGCAATTTGATAGTACCTAGAAAATCAAAATCAACTGCGGGCGGCAGATCTTTTTCACATTTAGTGCCCAAACTCTGGAACAATCTACCTAACACTGTTCGGGAGGCAGACACACTCTGTCAGTTTAAATCTAGATTAAAGACCCATCTCTTTAACCTGGCCTACACTTAATACATTTCATAATCCAAATCCGTTAAAGGATTGTTAGGCTGCATTATTTAGGTCAACCGGAACCAGGGACACTTCCTATAACACCTGATGTACTCGTTGCATCAGAAGAAGAATGGCATCTACGCTAATATTAGTATCTTTCCTTCTTATTCCGAGGTCACCACAGCCACCTGTATCCAGATCAGACGGTCACTGCAGTCTCCCGGATCTAGTCCGTGCCCATCAGCACCCAGAGATATGCCCTACAGCCCTGAATGTCAGCAGAGACCACATCAACTAGATGAGCCCCAGAGACAGATCATCAGTGAAGACCTCATCACCTAGACGGCCATCGACGCAAGACAGCGAAAACAAGATGAGTCCTCTCCAATCTGATTTTGTGGCAACTTGGAACTCTTGCATCTACATTAATATTAGTCTGTTTGTTTCTTATTCCCAGGTCACCATAGCCACCAGATCCAGTCCGTATCCAGATCAGATGGTCACTGCAGTCCCAGTCCAAACCAAGAGCAGATGGTGGATCAACACCTACAGCCGAATGTCAGCGGATACCGTGTCAACTAGTTGAGCCCCAGAGACAGATCATCAAGAAAGAACTCCTACCCTAAACGGCCACCGACACAAGGCCATGGGAACCAGATGAGTCCTCCCCAATTTGACTTTGTTGCAATATGGAACTCTTGCATTATTATTGACATTTTACTTTATTATTTTAATACTGTAAGGTTGCTTTGACACAACCTGTATTGTAAAAAGTGCTGAATAAATAATCTTGACTTGACATGTAAAGTTTAAACAGATTATGTTTACAGCAAATCTGCTACTAAACTAAGATATCCTAAATATGGAAATCGCTTTTTGAAAAGTAAAATAACAGCTCTAACACTGCAGTGAAACAGTGTTACACTTATTGAACCGAATCCCACAATCAATAGCGGTGTCTTTTGAGTGAATTAAAGTAATTAGATTGAAGAATTAGTGCATCAGCACAAAGCTCGGTTGTCTCCTGCACATTAGGGGCAGGACCTACTTTTTCATGTCTAATACTCATTAGATTACAAAGAAAAACACTAGCCAAATCCTTTTTTAGATTCTGCATTGTTTTCCCCAACTGGAATGGGTGAGTGTGTTTTATGAGTGAGTGAATGAGAGAGAGAGAGAGAGAGAGAGAGAGAGAGAGAGAGAGAGAGAGAGAGAGAGAGAGAGAGAGAGAGAGAGAGAGAGAGAGAGAGAGAGAGAGAGAGAGAGAGAGAGAGAGAGAGAGAGAGAGAGAGAGAGAGAGAGAGAGAGAGAGAGAGAGAGAGAGGCATAAGAAGCTGTTTGAATGGTGATGGATTATTTTGGACTTCAAATTGCCACCTAATAGTAGTACACCATCAGAATAAAAGTCTTGAAAGCGAAGAAATGCATTGAAAAAACCCTTTTCTGTGCATGATTTTCTTAAAAGCAACTATTAATCATGTCTTGGGAAATGTATGCCTGATGATGTGCACTGTATAAGGTATAGACTCTGGATAGTGCGTTTTAGATGAGCCTGAATTCTTTAAAGCTCAAATTCCCATTCCTCTCACTACATTCCATATCCCCTGTTACTGGCAGGATTGCAATTATGCCTTCTGCCAATTCACATCTTTGTCTTTTCACACAGGATAAAGGATATAATAAATATCTATCAAAGCAAAAAAAAATGATTTTTTTGTATTTAAAAAAAAGTATCTATAATATTGCTTATGCATAATGCATATTATATAACACAAACTATTTTACATAGTCCTTCAATTATGAAGCATTCCTCTGTGGGGATAAAAATGCAATAAAAATGCACAAGAGCGTTTTGGCACAAGTGTCAGATTGTGAATGCTGGCACCCCTCAGGGACACTGTCTCATCCCAAGGTTTTTACTTCGTGTTCAGCTCTAACAGTACTATAACATGCAGCAGTAATCACGACATTACATTTGCTGACAGAGAGTGTTGCATGGATTCAGAAAGGTTTCTGTGCTCTAGAACAAGCGGTACCAATCATAGCCTTCAGTCATTACATTACAATTCTTTTTGTGAATTTAAACGATTTGTTCAAAATGTTGATTCATTTAGGAATTAAACAAGTGACGATGTATTTAATAAATCACTGAATCATTAACTCAGTTTGTTGAAATTTGATTTGATTTGAAGCACCAAAAGCTGAAATTTAAGCAATGATCAAAAGTTATTTAAATACATAATAAATTTATATTTTAAATTACATAAAAACGGTAACACTTTACAATAAGGTCCCATTAGTTAACTTTAGTTAATGCATTAACTAACACTATTTAACAATGAGCGATTTCATTTGTTACTGCACTCTAAACAATGCTGGGTTATTTTATTTTAACCTAAATGCTGTGATCAGCTTGTTTGTTCATTTTATTGGGTTATTTTTTACCCAGCACTATGTCTAAAAACATTCAGGCAAATGGGTTAATGTATGAAAACCCAACAAGCTGGGTCAAATAACCCAACATGTGTTCTGTCCAATATTTACTTAGCACTGGGTTGCCAAATAACCCAGAAATGGTTGTTTTCAACCTAGCATTTTTTAGAGTCTGTATTTATAATTCTTTGTTAATGTTATTTAACATTTTTCTTTGTAACCCAAAAGCTTGTTTGGCCATTTTATTGGGTTATTTTCAATATCTTTACCCAGGTGCTGGGTAGTTTTTCTGCACTCTTAAAAATGCTGTGTTATGTTTTTTTAACCCAAATGCTGGGTTCAGCGTGTTGGTTTATTTTATTGGGTTATATTTTAACCAGTACTTTGTCAAAAAAAAAAAAAAAAACAGTAAATGGGTTAACGTATAAAACTGGGTTAAATATTCCAGCATGTGTTCGGTCCAATATTTACTCAGCACCGTGTTGCCAAATAACCCAGGAATTGTTGTTTTTAACTCAGCATTTTTAGAGTGTGCATTTATTAATCTTTCTTAATGTTATTTAACACTTTTAACCCAAATGCTGGGTTCAGCTTGTTGGTTCATTTTATTGGGTTATTTACCCAGCAAATAGGTTAATGCATAAAACCCAACAAGATGGGTCAAATAACCCAGCATGTGTTAACCCAAATGCTGGGTTAAGCCTGTTGGGTGATTTTTAATATTCTTACCCAGGTGCTGGGTAGTTTTTCTGCACTCTTAAAAATGCTGTGCTATGTTTTTTTAACCCAAATGCTAGGTTCTGCTTGTTGGTTCATTTTATTAGGTTATTTTTACCCAGCACTTTGTCAAAAAAAACAACAACCCAGCAAATGGGTTAATGTATAAAACCCAACAAGTTGGGTCAAATAACCCAGCATGTGTTTTTACCCAGTGCTGTGTTGCCAAATAACTCATAAATGGTTGTTTTTAACCCAGCATAGTGCGTATTTATTAATCTTTGTTAATGTTATTTGAGATTTTTTAACCCAAATGATGGGTTTAGTCTGTTGGGTGATTTTATTGGGTTATTTTTAATATTTTTACCCAGGTGCTGTACATTTTTTCTGCACTCTTGTATAAAACCCAACAAGCCGGGTCAAATAACCCAGCATGTCTTCTGTCCAGTATTCACTCAGCGCTGGGTTGCCAAATAACCCAGAAATGGTTGTTTTTAACCCAGCATTTTACCCAGCATCTAAATGTTATTTAACCTTTTTTAAACCAAATGCTGGGTTAAGCCTGTTGGGTCATTTTATTGGGTTATTTTTAATGTTTTTACCCAGATGCTGGGTAGTTGTTCTGCACTCTTAAAAATGCTGGGTTATTTTTTTAACCCAAATGCTGGGTTCAGTGTGTTGGTTCTTTTTTGGGGTTATTTTTTACCCAGAGCTATGTCAAATAACCCAGTATGTGTCTTATATTTACTCAGTGCTGGGTTGCCAAATAACCCAGAAATAGTTGTTTTTAACCTGTCTGTATTTATTTATTAATCTTTGTTAATGTTATTTAACATTTTTAACTAAATTCTGGGTTTAACCTGTTGGGTCATTTTATTGGGTTATTTTCAGCATTTTTACCCAGATGCTGGGTAGTTTTTCTGCACTCCTAAAATGCTAGGTTATTTTATTTTTATTTTTTTTTACCCAAATGCTGGGTTCAGCTTGTTGGTTCATTTTATTTTAATGAATGCAGGTAACTAACGTTAATAAATGAAACTATGTCAAATAACCCAGTATGCATTCTGTCCAATATTTACCCAGTGCTGGGTTGCCAAATAACCCATAAATGGTTGTCTTTAACCCAGTATATTTTAGTGTGTATTTATTAATCTTTGTTAATGTTAGTTATTAAAATTACAGCTATTCATTATTCATGTTACATCAAAACTTTATTAAATAATATTAACAGATACATTTTTTAATTTTAATAATATATTAATACATGTTTTAGAATCATTTTATATTGTTAGTTTATGTTAACGAATGCAGTTAACTATACATTAATAAATGAAACTTTATTATACAGTTTTTTGAGTGTAATATTTTGTTGAACTGTTGGCAATAAATTAGGTGCTCAATTCCTTCTCTCTCTCTCTCTGAATGTATTCCATGTCTGTATGTTTTGTAATTTTTTTTCAAGGCCATAAATTCTTTTTGAGACTCTATATAAATAAGATTTATCTTTGCTAACAAATAGTTTTGAAATACAGTTGCTCAGGGTTCACAAACAATTTCTCAGAACTGTAAGTCTACATTTTGACTGATTGTACTTCAGTATTGTTCAAAAAGCTCAGAGGCAGTGAGGCTTTACACAACAGGGTTTTTTATCATTATTATTTTGTTCTGAAATTCTTATTGACAGTTTTATTACATGTAATGGCAAAAAGAGGAATGTATTCAATTCACTTCAAAGAAGTCCATCAACAAAAGAACTGTCTCTCATAGTCTGCTGTTACAGTGTTACACGTAAAACCTGCGTCTGACTGAGACTGTGCTTTGAATCAATAACTATTCCTGCAGGATTTATTGTCTTGTATCATACCTTATCCGGGTATACAGGGGTAATCCATATTCCCTTCGTACTGAGAATTACAATTACACCAGCGAGAACAGCCATTCAGAACAATTCAGAGAGAAAGAAGATGCATTTTAAAGTAATGACCATTTTTTAAATAGCTCCATCATGCTAATCTATCAAATTAATGTAGCCTATGCTTGCCCTGAAGAGCTGCGGCAGGTAAAACACAGATAGCACATCTGTTCATCAGATGATTTCCTCCAGCAACAATGACATCAGAACAACATCACATGTACCTCGCCTCACTGTAACAAAGTTTGGCAAATAAACGTCTCTCCAGGGCTATTCGCTCCAGAGAAATTCGTCTTCATTCCTGCTACAGAAGCTAGATCATCTAATGAGCAGAAAGACATACAGAAAACATATTGCTGTGCTCTCTGCTCTCATCTTTGTGGTTCACTTTAACCTTCACAGATATGCTTCTAAATAAAATGATGATGAATTAAATAATACAAAAAATACTAAAGCGCAATAAGAGGTATAAATAAGCAGCTTCTTTTAAAATGTAATATCGAATTTAAGTATTTTTGGGAATCTGATTACGTAATCCAGATTACATCTAATCAATTACTACCCAGCACTGTCTATCGTATTGTAGAGACAAAACTATTGACATCTAAAATGAAATTCTCCTGTCCAGACACTCTTCCAACAAGTAATAATGTTGCACAAGGCACTGAAATGTATTGCCCTGTTGCCCTGCTTGACATGATGGTGACTTCCACTCCTGAAGAGCTCCTGTGCAATAAAGCATTTGATTTATTGCTCTCTCATTACAGTGACATTACAGTCATGGGGAGCATTGTGAGAGCCCTCAGTCTGTAATAATGACAGCAATAGCTGTGTTTCAGAGGTAATACTGGAGCTAAATCTGACATCACCTCAGTTTTATGATTGCTACTTCGTTTATTAAATTATTTTTTATTTGTTGCTTAGCTACTCACTGAGCAAGTATACAGTAAATAGCACATCATATGTAAAGAATCACATTTTATTTGCCATGTTTGTGTACAAACATCTGATGCACATGTTAAAGGTGGATGTGCATGCATTTTAATTATAAATGTCACAAAACATGCTTAAGTCAGTGTTAGATCTGACAGGAACATTTTCAGTCAAATGTAAAATCTGAAATACATTCATGTGTGTCATCTGCAATGTTTTACACTGAAAGCAGCTTCAAAGCAGATTACCAACATTAGGGCTGGGCGATTTGGCCTAAAATCAAAATCTCGATTAATTGAACATTTTAACCTGATTACGATTAATGAACGATTATTTAATTCATTAGTAAAACTATATTTAATTATATTTAAATAATATTTATTTTTTGTCCTCATAGTTCACTGACAAGTTTTGTATCGTAAATATGCGCACATATTACAAGTGAGAGATTTTTGAATGATCTATGATTATTTATTGAACATCAGTGTTGAACAACTGAAATTAAAGCACACATTGCTTAAAACGAAAAGTTTACTTAAATTAGTGAAAATAAATAACTTGCACTTTTGGAAACAAAATAAATTATTTATAAAATAATAATAAATCTTAAAAGCAGAAAATAAGCAGTATCTCTTCTAAATAAAATTACTCTTGTATATCCTGTAAATACTTTTTACTGTATAAATACTGCTTAAGCTCTCCATCGACATGTCGGCGGAATAATGTAACGTAACGGAGCGGGGTCACGTGACTCCACACGCAGTAGTGTTTTTAAAGGAAAAGTAATTGAAATAATTGACCTGGAAAATTATATCGATCAGGGGCGGCTGGCCCATGGTGGGCGATAGTGCATCGCCCTCCTTGAGCCACACGAAAAAAGAGAGGTGAAAAAGAGTCTTATTTTGCTGGTCCTAGTCTGCATATTACTGTACAATCAACAGCCTGAATGTCACTTTCCAACCTAAAACCCCGCCCCCTTGGGGCGATCTCCGTCAGATTGAAAATCGCCCCACCCGTCTTAGATTAGGGCATAATGGTCTAAATCAGACTCTGCATATGATAGGTAAGCATCCTTCGGGCTTATGTGAAAAATGTAAGGTTTTGGAATCAGTAACACACGTACTATTAGAATGTAGACAATATAGACCTTTTTCACAGAAACCAGAAATACGCAATCGCAGGGTATGCAGACTTCCTGTGTAATGTCAACACAGCAGAAAGCCGGGTAATTTAAAATTAAAATGGAGAGAGTCTACACAACTTCCCTCACTGTTGCCAAAGATAACTTTTGCCGACATGATAAGAGTCGTGGAGGAAAACTCCGTCACAAAGAGGAACAAATTTGATAAAGGATATACATTTTTCCGCGATGAGTTTATCCGGGACGTTCTAAAACGCTTAACGTGAAACACGCTTAACGTGGCTTAACGTACGAAAAAACGACCAGGACACCCCAAATTTCTGTCAAACCTTACTTGGAACAAACACTAACTACTATCAAAAGAACAAACCCTTATTCCACAGATAGTGAATTATATCACGTTAAGCGTTTTCTCCCCCATAGAAGCCCATTATAAGGAAACTGCTTAACGTGGTTTAACTTACCTCAACAGCGACCAGAGAAGACAAAATTCCGTGAAATTTCACTTATAATAAACACTTGCTGCTCTCAAAAGAACGAGCTCTTATTCAGCATATAAAGTGATCGCCCCCCATTCTTCAAATGTTGAATTTTAAATAGTTGTATTGATTGCATATTGGCAGCCAAATTTAAACTGAATATGTTCTGAAAAGATTTGATTAATTACAGTTTTAATATGAGAAATAAAAAGTCTTTAATTGTAAAGCAGTATTGCTTTTATTTTTATTTTTATTTTTATTTTTTTTTACTCTTAGAGGGCAAACTAGTTGATGACAATGTGTCTCTTGATGGCCATGGCATGGTGGAAGTGTTTCAGTGTATTTGAGACCATTGCGATAAATTTAATATAGTTATTCAAAATACTGTACAGTTTGTACAATTCATGCCTGATGTTGCCATCTAGGAACAGGGAAACCAAATCAAACAATGTAATGTAATGCTGTTGGCTATCTGAATTTTATCATAATTTTACACATTAAAGCGGTTATCTTTACCATCATAGGAACAGTTGCCCCCCCAGATATATTTGTCAGGAGCCGCCACTGATATCGATTATAGGTTCTGAATGTCGATTTCGATTACTTTTCGATTAATCGCCCAGCCCTAAGCCCCTAACCAACATACAGCACAAGTTACTAATAATTTAAATATTTAATATGCAATGAAGCTTTTGAAAAAGTCACAGTCAGCTACACTATAATATGGTGGTCAGAAGATGCAAAACATGAAAGGAACAATTTTCCTTTCAGGACTTCCTAGCACCATATATGTGACCCTGGACCACAAAACCAGTCTTAAGTAGAACGGGTATATTTGTAGCAATTGCCAACAATACATTGTATGGGTTAAAATTATATTTTTTTAATGGCAAAAATCATTAGGATCTTAAACAAATATCAAAGTTCCATGTAAATTTCCTACTGTAAATATATCAAGATTTAATTTTTTTTTGTAAAATGCATAGCTAAGAGAACTTCATTTGGACAACTTTAAAGGCAATTTTTTCAATTATTTTTTTTGCACCCTCCGAATCCAGATTTTTAAATATTTGTATCGGCTAAATATTGTCCTATCCTATCAAACCACACATCAATAGAAAGCTTATTTATTCAGCTTCAGCTAATGTATAAAAATTAATTTAAAAGTATTGACCTTATGACCCTTTTGTGGTCCAGGGTCACATGATTTTTTTTTTTCAAACCAAACAAAATTATTTATGTGAAAGTTTGCATGGGGGATAGAGAGAATGGAAGGCATTTTATTGCCTCCTGACATACTGCTGCTTGTTGGGGAAAAAAGGCTTGTACCTTAGGAAGCTAATGTAAAAAATCAGAATGCTAAAAATGTGGTTTAGCATTTTTATGTTTTGTTATTTACCAGCAGTGGTCCCCTGCAAACTAACGCTGTACATTCTATAATGCATGTGTTTACAAGTGTATGATAGGCTAATAGCTAATAATTAAGTCCCGTTAAAATGTTAAAATTTGTTACCACAGCCACAGCCACAAACTCTGGAGAATGTGATGTTTTGTAAACAACCATGATGTCTTTGTGAAAAGGAAACCTTTTCCTTTAAAATAACAAAATATGTCAAATATTCTCTCACAGATAATTAGCTCTGGGTTTGTTTTGCTACTCTGTTATTTTACCTTTAAATCACTGGAATGGAAAAATTAGGAACGGAAATGTTTACATAACATGTTTAGGGACATGTTTAGGGACTATACTGTATAAAAAAAGCATGATATACACATACCATGGGAGGCCATCATGAACTGCTTGACTTTCATAACAGAGCAAATTCTATATGTATATGGAATAATACAACATTTAACCACTATTATTAACGAAAGACTAACCTCTAGCACAGTGGTTCCCAACCTTTTTTCCCCGGGGCCCCCAATTACACACACACACAGATATGTAAGGAATAATTGACGACGGGCCGTAGAATTCTTAGAAAATAATGCACACCCGAGGTGGTGATGCGTTCCACCTTGGGAGTGCATTATTTTCGCAGAATTCTACGGCCCGAAGTCAATTATTCCGCTTATACTACAGTTACCACACCTCAAGACATCATCAGATGATATTATTTCAAGACATTCGTCCGGTTTTTATCCTTAAAACGCTACTGTGTGTAATGTGTACTGGTATTTCAAGTATTTTACATACCTTATTGTATTGTAACTTTAGGATTAAACTTACATAGAGACATATTTTTTAAATGACACACAAAATTACTTATTTTTGCTTCCACTCAACAATAAATATGACCTGAATAAAATGGCTTCATTTTAATATGTTGTATATACCCTCACTGAAAATAACACTTGACAAAGATATTATGCTTTTTAATCCATTAAATTTGTTAAAACGCTCTGGTTATGCAATTTAAAACTTTAAAATTTTAACATTTTGCATGTGTTTAGAGAGCATCACAACACAACTTAAGCATCACATTTGTGTAAATTATTATTTATCAATTATTACTTATTAATATTCAACTCTACTAATACACAGGTTAGAATATCATCACAATACAATATTGTCCCTTTAAACCAGTGCATGCGTATTATATTCAGAGATCGCTACTGCCCATGTGTCTGTGACATCGGCAAAAACAAACCACTGCGCACGCGCCTAACAACGTCCAGTATAAAAAAGATACAATTAACGAATATTTTATCATTATCCTACTACTACTACTTGCAAAACTTCATATTCACTGCTGCAAATTCACTCAACAAAATCCTTTATTAATTATTTTTAAAAAAAGAGGTTCAACAGTATATCCAAACTATTTCATTATCCAAAAATCTTAAACTGTCAATTTGTTTCAATTTGTTTAATTTATATTGTTAAAGGTTTTGTTTTGTATTTATTTTATTTTTTTAAATTGTATTATATCCATGTATAATGCTGACATTTTTGTACTTTTGTGCTTTGTACCTTGGCAAAAAAAAAAAAACGTCCAGTACATATTGGACCTGATCCATCTACGTCATCGCGCTGCAGCCTGCAGCGAGGACCTCTTGGAAAATAATGCACACCTCTAGAACGTTCGTCAGCCAATCAGATTCAAGCATTCAACGGCCCTGTAGTATAAATATATATATATATATATATTACACTATTCTATTTTAGAAATGCACATTTGACAGTAGCAGAGTTGACAGCCTCATCTTTCATACATTTGTAGATTACCACTACCAGGAACACTACCAAAAACAGTATCCTGTAGACATTAAGTATAAGTACAAATGCACAACAAATAACTGTAATGACTAACAAACATATTGTGATTACATTCCATTACTCCTTTAACATATTTAGCACATGATTAATATAATACAATTCTATATGAATATTTTACTTTTCTGCCAAGCCATGGTTACTGTTCTGTGTACAATTTATGATGGACATTTGCATTGACCAATATTATATTTTTTGTGATGCTTTAATGTTCGGTATAAGTTTCATTTTCGCCTGCCGCTAGTGGCAGTGTGGACTCTTATTTTGACGTGTTTTCGCGAGTGACGCATATTAGGTAAAGGGAAGCAGCGAACTCGTGATGCAGCGAGCCTTGACATCTTTGTGCCGCATTCTTCTTCTAAATCCTTT